>NW_008610071.1:54938-58427 GCF_000691845.1 Merops nubicus
CCTGCTTTTATTTTGATCCAACCAGAGGAAAAACTACTCTGTAAAATCAAATTAGAGAGTTTTATTTGGTTAAATGTTAAGAAGGATTGCATTTTTTATTGAATAAAGACAATATAGTCAATTCTTGATTTAGTTAAACATTCAGCAGATGCTTAAACTTTAAATAGGTGAGTAATAATGTTTTAAATGAAGAATGATACTGACATCTGGGTTGTTTTTTTTTTTTTCCTGCAAAGAATATGTAAAAAATAACAGCGATGGAAAAAAACAGCAAGGTTTCTGTAGTACAGGGCCTTCTCCAAAACAGAAGTAACAAATTCTGAGGTCCAGTGTTGAGGATAGTTTAGAGTTTAATTGTTTTTCAAAGCAAATGACAGCAAATATAGTTGCAAGCTATGACAGAGAGGGAACGTTAGCAAGAAATTATAAATGTAATAATTTCCATGGGAAAAAGAAACACTGCTAATTTTAGTCTCTCTGTGGAAGAGAAAGAAATTAGGAGGCAGTGGAAAATAAAAGAAAAGAAGGTGGAGACTATATTATACCATAAAAGCAGTCTAGAATAACAAGGGTTCAGAAAGAGACACAAGAATAATTTTAGACCAAACTTTTACAGTAAATCAAATCCAGTCCGTTTCTTTTTAAGACGTTAAAAATTAATTTGAACCCTTCCAAGGAAATCTTTCAATTTTTCACAATAAAAGAAAAAAAAGCAAACTGAAAAGTCTAGTATTGTTCAGTGTTGATATGCATTAAAAAACTAGTTAGCACCCAATATATAAATCCAGAACTGTTTCTGAATTATGCTGTCTCTATCTGCTTTCATTTTCCTCCTTCTGCAACAGTATTTGGCTGTTGGACTGTTGCTGCTGTTCCATGTAGTCTGTTTTTCTGGATATATTGCACCACAGAAGTAATTGTTATCCTGTATGGAGAATAAGGTCATAGTATTCCCAAGAACATTTTTTTTGAATAATGTGCTCCATAAAATCTTTAATTTATTTTGAGTCAAAAGAAATTCCACTGTCCTATGAATACTGAAGAAGATATTTGTCCTGAAAAATTAAATAAAGATTCATTTTTCTAAAAAGCAACAATAAAACATATCCTTTGGTGAAAAGCAAAAACAAAAGCAAAACCAAAACCAGAATTTAGTTCTGTGTGCATCATGCATATGCACAGGTGGGAAGATCTTTACAGGAAAAAAAAAAAATCAGGGCTGAATGATTTTTGGAAGGAAACATGGGGCTTGTCTGCATAGAGAAAGCAGGCAGAACTCAGGTCTTCTACTTGAGGTTTAACTTGGCTTTCTTGTTGAGAAGTGGTTATATTACATGTATGGTTATAACACATGGTTATAACCATAACCATGGAGGCTATTGAGGCAGAGCTCTTACTGTGTCCCAGATTTCAAGTATCCCATTAGTGCAATTGAACACTACAATAAGTTTTTAATAAGAATGCATATTTGTTATCTGGCTGAAAGTAGTCCATCTAGTCTTGCTCCAGATTCTCTGAATTGGTATTAAAGTTTATTTTGTTGACTACTTCTAACTTGGTAAAATAGGGCAACACAACTCTTTTTCTTGTTACATTTCTGTAACTTTTGATATTACTTTGCAAATAGGCTAATGCTTATTGTTTGGAGACAAAATAAAGATGAACCTTCTAAAATATTTCTGAAGTATCTCATTTATTTTCCCCTACTGATTTACTGGAAAGTCTATATTTCTTTATAAGAGTTTTGTGAGAAATTTTATTTTTTATGTCAAGGACTGAGACATCTATTTTTCATTGGCATTATTTTATTGTTTTTTAAGAAATAAATCTTAATTTGGACCTTCAATTCAAGCTTAGGAGAGCAAAATACATTTTTAATATCCTCTCTTTTTCCCTTTCAGCTTTATTAGAGTACATATGAATGAAAATAGATGGATTTATCTCAAATGTTCTGTTTTTATGACAAGTCAGAGATTTTCTTAATACAAACCACAACAGTAACTGGTGTTTTATGTGTTTGTTATTCAATGTGCTACAGATTCATTACTTCATTAGACTAACATAAGTGCAAACACCATCCATAGGAAGCCTTATGAAAGGAGAAAAGTGGTTCCATAGATAAGAGTTACTTGTAATAACCTTTTAGGTCTATGCTTAAAGCATCCATTTTCATGTATTCAAAAAGACTGATTTTGTGCACAGCAAGCTACACTCAACCTGGAGCTAGGAATGAAATCAATTCTGTAAATTGTGTAATTTACTGCAAGTTCATCCTTGTTTCACCAGCTAGGGAGAAAACTTGTGGGGACCACCATTCTGGGATTAAAGTGAGCCATTTCTGAATGGTGCACATCTGTGTTCAGGCCAACATTGAGACTCAAGTAATGGAAAAAAACCCTTCCACAAAAAGAAAAGAAACACAGCACTCTTTGGGATTCTAGATTACTTAAGATATCTGATGGCATAGTCACAAAAAGAATTGCACATGTCATCTTTTGCATTCCAACTATTACTAATAAGTACAGGCTGCCTGAGCAGCAGAAATCTTAAAATAAACTCAAAATTTTTCTGCACATTTTCAGATAAGAGAATACAAGGAGTCTAGTTTATGGTCAGCTACCAAATCTAAATTGGAGACAAAAGATGATGAATCATATGAAACTTTATATTCCCTCTCAAGAGATCAACTTGTGATGACATCCTGCTGTATCAAGAACATCTAAAATCTGCTACAAAACTGATGGGTCACGAGGTAATGATTGAGGTCATTAGTGTCACTCATCTCCTCGCAACTTTCCCTCAAGTTATGAGAAGTTCTCATGCCCTGTTTGAAAGGAGTTACTCAGGTAAAGTAAATTGTGAAGGAAATGTTCAGGACATCTTCCTCGTTACTTGTGGTACAATGTCTGAAAACTTACAGCTGTGAAAGAAAAAATGCAAAGCATTAATCCTGAGAGCAGCCCTGCTGTTTTGGCCCAGGAACCAGAAACGCATGTACCACATCTTTTTACAGAGACTACAATGTCAAAGTCAGTTTGTCATGTGAGAAGAACACATTTGATGCTAGCTATTGTTCCTTCTTTGGATATTTCTCTTCAGTAATGCTTTCACTTTAACAGCTAATCTCATGGTTCATGTGTTTTTTTCTCTGCATCTCACTGAGCTTGATGTATACCTTTTCATCAGACATGTCTTAGTGCCTGAACTATTCTCAAAGACCAGCAAGCAGGGGAAGTTATTAAGAACTGGATAGTCATGTGAAATAACATTTAAAGTTGCATGGTTTTGCCTAGATCAGTCAGATAAATACTATTCTTGACCATATCTCAGCCACTTAAACTTTAGGTTTATGGCGAAATTTTTGCTGCTTTTGCATTTGGGCTTTCTCTTGCTTGTGTATTTCTTGTTTGCTGCTATGTTATTGACAGTAAGCATAGTAGGTGATATTTTTCTGTTTATGTTTAGTTGGCTTTTTTGTCCCCTGCTGAA
>NW_008610071.1:58458-66915 GCF_000691845.1 Merops nubicus
TCATTCTTGTAATTTTAGCTGAAGTAGAGCACATTCTCACAGAGACTTTAATTTCTACAAAATGATTGAAGACTGTAACCATTTCTAAGTAAAAAGTGACTAGTCTTTGAGAGATTTATAAAAAAGAATGTACACAGCGACTCACTGCAGCAATGAAAAAAGCCTGCACACACGTACCTTGCAGATCAATGCCTGATATCCTGTAATAAATTATTGGTCTACACTATTCCTAACCCATTTTGGTCTGAAAGCTTGTGAAAGGTCTTGTCACAAAGAAAGAGACAACAGAAGAACTCCACTCCCACCCCATAACTTTCTTGTGCCACATACTATTAGCAAGGTCTGCACTGGAATAGGTACCATTATACACTTCACAGTAGGCTGAGAAGACAGAACAAGTACCAGTTATTTCCCCAAATGTAAAGGCAAAAGTCTGTATTTATGTAAAAGGTATGCTTCTTCTATAAATGTGCAGCTTTGCCTCTGAGTAAAAATATTGACATTGTTCGTAACTGTGTGCCATTATAAAAATATTTTTTTGTCTTTAATTGTAACTATAATCCATGAAGATGTGACAATTATTTTAAAATATGCTTAAAAAAACTATTTCCAGCTATTACCAGATGACTGATTTCTTCATTATTCATTATTCAGTTAAACGTGAAACTATCAATTTTTATATAAATACAGTTGTAAAAAAATTTATACCAACTCAAGAACAAACCTGAGGCTTCTTTTAAAATCAGCTGAATAACTTAGCAAATAATCAGAAAAATCAGAGCTCAATGAAAAGTTCAGGTTTTACTACAAACAGAAATGTCATCATCTACTGCTCTCTCTAGAGTAGATTAAAATTTATGCCAAAACAAGGAGACTATCTTCAAAAATAAATTCAAAGAAAGGTCAGCTCAGTAAATAAGAATTCAGTTTAATGACTACTATAGTTAGAAAAGCATCTGTTCTCCAACAGCACATATGGTAACATGAATGAGAAAAATTATTTTTGCTCTTGCTTGCAGGGTGTTTAGTTGGATAGGTATGATATATTTAATCTCTTCTTCCAGTTTAGACCTGCAAAACATTCATTATTTTTCTTTTCAAACTGAAATATGTAATAAGCTATGCTGGGAAATAAAGGTTATCTTTCTCTGCTTTGCAGGTGAAATAAGTTAGCCACCACTCTCTAGAGACATTAATAACCACTGTGCAGTAGCCACTGTATTATCAGATCATCCAAAAACATTGCTTCATTGTAAGGAGCATCATAATTTAGAAGCAAACTTCCCAGGGTTGGACCTTTCATGGCCAGATAATATGGTGGATTTTAAAGCTGTATGCTTGTGAAAACTGTTTTCACAGAATGCATATACATTTAAAATAAACATGTGGTTGCTTGTCAGTTACTAGATGTGTACATTGCTTGATCAAAAGTTGCATCCTGCTTTCTAAATGCTGAGCCATGAAATATTGAATCTTGGTGACTCCAATTCAGATCTTTAGCCTTTAATGTAATTTGCAGGAACAAACTAGCAAACAAACTGCAAAATTCTTTGAGATCAAACTAAATAAGAATGTGAGTAAACTAAAACTGAATAAAATAAACTGGAAACAGGCACAATTGGTACATTTTCCCAGATCATGTGCTGATCATAATCATACACACTCAAGTCATCATACGCACTCTCAAACATCCATAACCACTTGAAGTGCTGGGGTTTAAACCCTCAGCCCTGAGTGAGGGTTGGCATATGGATGATGTCCACAACAAGACAAGAAAGACCCTCCTGATTGGTTTTCACCCAGGGTCTGGCCAGCCCTGGGTAGGAACTGATTAGGATGTTACCTACCAGGTGCCTCCGTCTTCCACATGAACTGGGAGGTGGAGCAGTAGGCCACCTCTATAAGAGCTGACTCTGCTGGCAGTGGGGTTGGGAGATTTGTTTACTTGTGTATGTGTTGTATGAGTGTTGTGGCTATTGAAAGGAATCCCTCACTCTTCATGGCAAGTGGAGTTCCCAGGATGACAGGGCCAGAACATGAAGCTGTCTCTGAGTCCCTGCTATGTAACTGAGCTCATGGCCTGGCTGCTGCCATCTCCCATGGCCTGGCTCCTTGGCCGGTTTGCTCCTTTCTTCAAGTCTGCTGAGGTGGGTGAGTACATTGACTTGTTCCTCCCTCTGGTTGTCTGACACTTTGGACCTCTGGTGTGTGATGTGGCAGCAGAGGGAGGAGTTTGGCTGCTGGTCTGCCTGTTAAAGATAATATCATTCTATGTTGGGCAAGTGGTCAGCAGAAGACCCCTGAATATCACCGACTAAGGGTCTCTGACTGCGGGGTCATCTATTCTTCCTTCATGGTTGTAGTTACTTAGAGGCAAATGGCTGACACTCTACTAACCACTGTAATGGGTACAGGAAAGGCTGTTGACACAAAGTATAGTGATTGTTCTTGCTCCTACATGACCTGAATTTCTCTTCTGTAAGTGACTTAGCAAAACCAGAAAGCTGAGCAGCTCTTTGTCTGTCACCATGTACAATTCTTCCTGGTCTCTCTAAATAGACAGAAATAGACTACAGGAAATAAGTAAGGTCCTAAGCATTGGCTTAAATAAAGATAGGAATTGTTTGACTAGATACTGATGTTGATCCCATGGTTAGAATTTGAACTAGAAAGACAACACAATATTCATAATGGCCAGTGGTTTGTCTAAACTTCCTTTTTCACACTTTTCTGGTGAAAGGTCTCAGTTGCAGTAGGTACTTTTAGAAATCAAAGTCTTTCTGTGAAAAGCAGGAAGATCTTTCTTTTCTGTAAAAGAATCTTGGAGTTTTCTGTAAGTCACTGATGATTTCACAGTATCTGTGACTTGCAGGGCCTGTTTTAAAGCCTACTGCAGTTATTGAGAGTTTCCTGGAAGTATATTGGATTCAAAGGGATTGAATTAACTAATAAGGAAGATGTTATGTTTGTATTTTAATTAGTTACACTTTTAGTGTTTATTTCACAGAACTTTCCAAGGTCTTTACAAGCAAGGTTTATCTAGTTGTCTCACACAATCCTAGCACCACTGCTAGTCAGAAAAAAACTCATGATGTTGTGGTGACTGTTGTCACAAGAGTATTTGTGGCTTCTTTACATTTTTTTTATAGTAGTTTTTTAACTGTTTTTTAACTGTTATACACTTTGTTTCTTTTCAATTGTTAAACAAATGTTTATTGATTGCTCATGTTTATAAGTGGAGTTCTGACATTTTACCTGATTCTAAATTGCAAGGCCACCAGGATGTAACTTCTCCTTAGTATACCATATTGGGCTTTTTCTTTTTTAGAATTTTCCTTGAATATAATAATCAAAAAAGCCCTCTGTCCCACTTAGATAGGAAAGAAGAACCTGTGCTTCTAACTACATGTACTAGAAACCTGGACTTTTGGGACCCACAAGGAGCTTTAGCTGTTCCTCTTATAAGTAATTTGGTTTTGTTCTTTCCCTCCAATATGCTTCCTCTTTGTGGTTTTAATTCAGTCTCTGAGGTTTATGATGGTAGGAAAAAAGTTTTGAAACAAATTAAAAGTACAATGTATAAGCTATGGAACTTTAGGCATTCGAATGAAGAAATAGTCACACCAAATAAAACTTTAATTTTATACTTGAGGACAGTAGTGGGAGGTAGATTAAATAGTCTGTGTTCTAGTTGCTTTATATTTGTGACAGAAATACTAAATTTCTGAAGCTTGCAGTGTGAATTTCAGTTAATTTTGATTTTGAAGTATCTTACATTCTCCCTATATACTTGTTAGTTATAATGTCAATCAAACTAATTTTTTTAAAGAAAGCACAACTACAGGCTCTTGAGAGGACAGAATACTGATGCTTGCTTGTAAGTACTGATATGCAGCAAACTTACCTTTTAGTACTGCAGCAAAAGCATCTGTCAAAGTAGCATTCTTGAACACCTGGAGTATACACTTTCCCAGCCCTGATCATTCATGTACTCTGTTTGCACAATTCCATCCACATGTGCAAATGTTCAAGAAGGTTTAATGTGCACACATTATTTGCCAGTATTTTCTCAGATTTTTATAGGTGTTTGTGGCTTCCCTGTGCACCTCCTCAGCTGAGTCAGGATCTTCCTTCTTGAAACAAGTGGAGGTACAGGAACCAGTAATCTGTGTAGAGGAACAACAGTTTAAGGGACTGCAGAGATCATCCCTTCGCCACTTTATTTAACCCATGAGTTGATGTGGATAGGAAACTTCTTCCCATATGCCTGAGCTGTCATTTGCGTAATACTGTATGAACAGAACCTATGTCTTCTCAGTCAGCTATTACAGCTTCAGAGTACCTTTTACACTATGTATCTTAGACCATCCTAGTCAAAAACTAAATTATACATTCCCACAGGCAGAAACTTTCAGACATTTTCTAACCTTTCACGTATGCAGTTATATCCTCAACTACTGTAGGTACCACAGCTCCTGGGGTAGACTTTTACTACTATTTCAAGATACAATTTCTGCTATGTACAGTTCATCTGGCAACTTTTTTGTTCCTTTTATAACCAGCTAGGGAATCAAGTGAGCAAGCTGTTTTATTCGTTATTCCATAGTAGTGGTCTATCTGGCTTTAACAGTGTCCTCATTTGTAACCTGGTTACTATTTTATTCTATTTATACAAATAATGTGGCTATTTTCAGAGCCAGACAGACTGCTGCTAATGAAGCTTGATTATTCTCCCTTTTTGCTTTGCATCAATTGCTTGTTCCCTGTAGCAAATGTGAAGAACCAGAAACTCCATCACTTCATAGTTAAAGTGTATTTCCATTACAACATTAGGAATAAAATATTTCAAGCCAGGTATATTAAGAATGAGGAAAACAGATAGCTTTGCCAGAGCTGACTGGAAAATTGATCATTTCTTGATACTTTTTGGAAGAATTCATTTTTTGCCGTCAACAAGCAAATTTATATAGAAATAAAACCTTTTGGCTTGCATGAGAATTGAAATATTGCATCATTAGCTGTAGATTAGACTTTTTTCCCCCCAGTTCTTCTTTCTTTGGAAAAAAAGAGGTAATTTTTAATCATCAGGTGTTTTTCATTCCAGTCCAAATTACTTGTTAATTCTATGTCTGTGAAGACGTCCTCACAACATTTGTCAACATCATATCCGTTCTATTTTCTCAGTTGCTGAGACAAGTGAAAAACAATATGCAGACTGTGAATAGTGAAAATGATGCTACTGATACTCAGAATGAAACAAGCAAGACATGTAACACCTTTGGGAAAGACTCCATTAGAGAGATTAAAGTTGTTTCTCAATTTAGTTGTCTACCCAAACCCAAGCTTTCATGACTGAATTATTAGCAGTTGTCAAAGTAATTTCAACATGTCTAGTGCAGGTGTTACCATTACACAAACTGAAGTTACTGCCTTTCAGAAGTACAATCTGTCTTTCTAGGAGGCTGAAGGAAGAAGGCTTTATCTAGAAGGATAAATAGAAATATTTTTAAAACTTCAATTTCTAGCATAACTTTGATATATAAAAGAGATACTAATTTGAAAAAAATCACAATTTTTTACTTTAGTAGCCATATGGGAGGTGTTATTTATTCCATATGAACAAATCTATGCCTTTACCATAGCGTAAAAGAAACCGACTGGTTTAAAAGTGATTTCTGGGATTATTATAAGAGACAAGTTCCACAGAATTTCCATGATGATGAACGTATACTATATGTATTTCCAATGTTTTGACAACTATTTGGAGTAGTAAAATTTATCCTTCAGTTGAATGGAATTGCTTCGTATTTTTATTAAATGAGCAATAAAGGAAATTAAATGCCCCAATGAAGAAATCCACTTTGTATTTAGAGAATAAACAACATTAATCAAAGGAGGACCTAAAAAGGTTTGAAATTTTTATCTATCACTATTTCAACTGCATAGCAGATGATTATATAGAATTTTACACACAGAGAATTTTGAATCCTGTATTCCAGCTATGAAAGCATTAACATTTTTAAGTCATGCAATATAATTTGCCTATAAGGAAAAAATATAACTGACATGATATTGTTTCAAATGAAGTGCATTCTTTTGTTCATTTCACCTTTGTCAGTGTCTTTTATAACCTATAAAGAAAACGTGTTTTTTTCCCGAAAATTATTTCCAAAATACAAGTTTTTGCACTTAGAGTTCAGAAAATTAGCTGGTGTTATTTATTACCTCATTAATTTATTTGAACCTGAGAAAGTTACTTACCTACTTAGACTCTGTGTCTTTAAAATAAACTTAATAGTTTTAGATAGATGAAACATTGTGTAGAGTCTAACATGCTCTTATCACCACAGCCTGGATATGCTTAATATTTTATGATGGAAATCTTAGGCGGGCTTTTGCCAAGCAGAAAATCCTTGGAAAAGTTTCACTGGGGATTTCCTGTGAACCATTATGTGACTATGCTGGACAATTATAGCTTTATTTTGTCTGTCTTTAG
The DNA here is from genome assembly GCF_000691845.1 of Merops nubicus. Lineage (NCBI taxonomy): Eukaryota > Metazoa > Chordata > Aves > Coraciiformes > Meropidae > Merops > Merops nubicus. The sequence goes on from NW_008610071.1 coordinate 64,955, forward strand.
TAGATCTATATCTATATGTGCTGTAGCCAAAGTGGTGACCTGTTAAATCCCGTAAGTCGATATACTTTAATATTTGTTTGGATTGAATTTAGACATAAGCACATAAAACAGATTAACAGATGGGAGTGCGTAAGCATTTTGTCACATTGTTATGTCACCAATAGCTTTTGTAACAAGGCTGGTCTTACATTGATAATAGCCAAACTGCAAGGAGACAGAGACTTGTGTTATAGTTGCCCAAACAGGTACAGGAAGACATGCTGATAGTAAAATCGGCAAAAGAAGAACTAAAGATGTAGAGGAGGCAGTAAAGATGTCTGTTAAAACCAAAATACTCCTGAGCAGGCAAAACAAATATCTGTGAGAACCAGAAAAAATTATACCAAATAAGTGAAAGAAGAGACAGGTTCTGCCCCAAAAAAATAAGCTGTAAAGACCATGTGAGATCACTCTTTTCCTTTTGGGAGGAGGCAAAAGGGCGTAAAATGTCAGTAATAAGAGTGGAAAGACAGGGTTTAAAGATGACAGACCACTAGGGTTCTTGCTTCCCTCATCAAGTATCTCTTGTGATGGACTACCTTGACCTCATAGACTAAAAACCATACAGGACTTCAGCCGTCAGTGCTAGCTGTATGGCACCAACCCTGTGGAACTAGATAACTTAAAGCTAGTTCAGGACATGAGTATTAAGTGTTAATTGTTTGGAATATGTGAAGAAAATTACTTGGAGTGATATAAAACTAAGCACTTGGCATTGTGTTTTACTAGTGAATATCCAATCTAGTTGAGAAATTTTGAATTACACTGCAGTCATGGCAATCTCTAAGTGCAGAGCTAATCTATAGATCTACAAACATTTGTTTGCAGTGGTATGTAGGTATTTATTAATCAGTTGGTTATATGGCTGTAAAGAACAGTTTGGCTTGTCAAGGCTGCTGTCAGGGCACAGCAAGGATGGCTCCTCCCTAGGGAACAGGTAGATGGGTGTAATGGAGACCTCATTACCCATGGCCTGTCCAACTTCACCTGCTATACACCACAAGCTACCACACCATTTCAGCAAGATTATTTAATGAAAAATAGACTGTAATGTGATAGACAAAATGACATTGAAAAAAAAAAAGGTATGTGTCAGGAAGCCAAGGTGTGGATACAAGGATGTGTTCAATGATTAAGGCCCTTTTTGTGTCAGGGAATGTGCATAACTGGGTTTCTAGATACTCAGATATGAACTGTGCTGTGAAGAGATGGAAAAAATAAGTGAAATGGTCCACCTGTGACCTGGGAAAAACATATTTTTTTCATTACTTCAAATCTGGTAGGAGGCTTGTTCAGTGTGTGTAAACATTTGAATGGATCTAGTGTTTCAAAGCTCTTAGCTTTTCAGTATGATTTGGGTTTTAATTTCAAGTAGCTATATAAATATATCAGTATATCATTTCCTACAATCTATTGTATCTTGCATCCCAGAAATCAAATTATATGCGGTAAAAAATGTTAAGGTTTGATATGAAGCTCTCATAATTTAGAAAACACTAGAATTAAATTTGGTTCTTTTATCCTATTGTTTCTGCTTGTCTACACCTTGTAGTTTTTAACTGTGTAAGTGCATGGTAATTCCCAAGGATTCCTGTCTCATTGAGTGCCTGGGATAAATTATTCTGATTTCATTTTCTCTTTTTTCTGTATCTTTTTTCCTTTTCATCCTCACTATCATTCTAGGGTTTAGTTTCTGCGTTCTACCTGAACTACCAGCTGAATGCCAAAGTATTAATTTCCTCATAGGTCTTTCAATGTTTTCATAATAGTAGCTCAGTTCCTTACAGACTGTAATAACTGATTTTCTTAGCACTTCCACACAGTTGATGTGCATGATCCTTCATGATTCACACATGGAGAATTAACATCTTACAGATTAGAGGTAAATGTAGGGTCAAGGGGTGAGCAACTGATGTCATTTA
>NW_008610072.1:0-5300 GCF_000691845.1 Merops nubicus
ACCTGCAGCAGAGAGAGCGGGCACCAAGTCACTGCCAGGGCCAGCACAGCACCGCCCTGTTGCCCTTTCCAGCACCTTTCAGTGCCAACCAATCCTCCCCCAGCCCCTTTTATCCCAGTCCCACCAGTACAGGATAAAGCAGCGACCTGAGGCCTGCACCAACCTCCAGGGAGCGGATGCTGCAAGAGGTTGGCCACCGGGTTGGGGATGGCAGGAGCTTTGCAGCACGGCTGCATCTTCTCCGTGATGCTTTTCACCAAGGCCAGCACCATGCCCTGGACGCTGACCGTGCAGCTCTCCGCACTGCCCAGGATGGTCAGCGTGTCCAGCCGCAGCTCCAGGGCACCTAGAGAGACAGCATTTCAGTGCTGGAGGCATGGAGGAGGCACACCGTGACACGCCAGGTTCTTCTGACCACAAAGCTGTTCTAGGACAGCCATCTGGGATCACTCTGGGTGTTACTTACCCACCAGGGCTGAGACTGTGAAAAGGTTCACGTCCTCCACCTTCAAATCCACCTTCCAGAGCAGCCCCCAGGGCTCGCTTGAGGCAGAGGGTGGCTGCTGGGCAAGCTCAGCTCCACTGGGCCGCGGGCAGAAGAGGGGCAGGACCCTGGCCAGGCACTCGGTGCAGGTGTCTGACGACTCCACTTGCAACCCCCGGATGGTGCAGTCCAGGAAGAGTGTGTCCGACTGGGCACTGGACATGCCCAGGGGCTGGTTGTAGCTGCCCTGAAAGACAAACAGGACGATCACTCTCAGGCTCCAGGATGTCCTCGCAGAATCATAAAGATGGTTTGAGTTGGAAAGGACCTTTAAAGGTTGCACAGTCCAACCTCCCCTGCACTGTGCAGGGGCATCTTCAACCACAGCAGGTCGCTCAGAGCCCCGTCCAACCTCACCTGGAAGGTTTCCTGTGCCAATCTGTGTCCCTATGCCACCCACATGGAGTTGCAGACTGGCATCCCCCTGTCAAAACCCACCCCTCGCCCCTCACCTGCAGGTTGAAGGAGTCGAGGATGAGGGCTTCTCCCCACACGTGCATGTTGGGAGGGTGTGGGGCACGCTGGATGTGCGAGTCGTTGCCCACGCGCCAGCAGAGGTGGTCCACGGCCAGCACCGCTCGCTGGTGCACACTCTGTGGCCGCAGGTGCTGGTAGTCTGCGGGCAAAGGGGAGGGAGTGAGTGCCCCCAAAACAGGGGCAACCCAGAAACAGACAAGCAGGAGTCCACAGCCCCTGGCCAGACACACACACACACAGAGGCAAGCACGGGCAGAGCGATGCTCCCATTCCTGTCCCAGTGCCTCTCTGGCAGAGCCACCGACCCCCAGGAAGAGCCCAGCAGCCACCCCAGTACCTGCAGAGATGGAGTTGAAGCCCAAGGCGAAGGGTGGCGTGTCCCCCAGCTGCACTGACACGCTGACGTTGGACAGCGAGGCACACAGGATGATGGGCGCTATGATCTGGGGATAGCTCCTGCACGGGACACACAGGGGAGGGGTGTTACTGGGTACCATGGAGCCTGGCAGGGAGCAGGCTCAGAGGGACACCCTCTCTGCAGGGGCCCCCCGACCACCTGGCACCCCCTGTGCCTGCCCTCCCTCCCCACAGGCCATGCACAGAGCAGAGAAGGTGCTGGGTGCCCGGGCACCCTGCCAGAGCACGGCAGGCATGAGGAAACAAGCTGCAATACCAGCTGGGGCCGTTTACCTTCCCTTGTGCCCTTGGCTGGGGACAGGCACTGCCTGGCACCTGTATTCCTGTGCCAACAGGCCCAGCCAGTGCGAAAACTCTTGGTGGCGGTAGTGGATGATGCAGGTGTTGAGCAGCACAGCAGCCGAGAGGTCAATGGCTGTGACCTAGGGCAGGGAGAGGGCCAGGGGGGGCAAAAAACTTGGTGCCAGGAGCTGAACCAGCCACCCCCGAGAGCCAGGAGCATGTCCAGCACTCACTCACCTGCACGCTGGTCTTCAGGGAGTTGAGGCACACGATGCGCTGCCGGCTCTGGGACAGGAGAAGGCCATCTGGGGAGAGAAAGGAGCAACAGTGAGAGGTGGCACAGGGCAGTGACAACAGCCCTGTCCTGTGGGAGCCCTCCTGGCTACTTGCCCTCCAGCTGGAGGTCTACACTCATTTGGTCCAGGTCGGAGGTGGGCGTGAAGTTGCGCAGCGGGATCTGTTCCTCTTCACGCTGATATAAAAACTGGAGGAGCTTCAGGCTCCAAGTAAGGTGCCTGTAAGAAGCAAGCAGTTGCTGTCAGAAGGGAACTGCACCGTTGTGTCCTCCATCTCCACGTCTCTTGTCTCCAGCTGGCTGGCACGCTGGCACAGACAGACACCAGCCAGTGCCCAGCTGCAGCCCAGCCCAGCGCTCTCAGCCCACCAGCAGCGGATCCCATCAGGCTGTTCTCCTGGAGAACCAGCTCATGTGCCTCTCTCCTCCTCCAGGATCCCAGCCCCAGGCCAAGCCCAGGCCTTCCCACTGAGGTGAGCTCTAGGACTTGTTCTCTGCAGTCTGGCAGAGGAGGGGACAAGCAGGGAAGGGCACAGCTGACTCCAAATCTGTGTCCTCAGCGCTAGCCGGGGCTAGGACAGCCACCCCCTGCCTCCTCACCTCTTCTGGCTGTTCATAGACAGCACTGTGCTGGTGTTCTCCAGCTTCACCTCCACCCTCCTGGGAATGAGCTGCAGCGTGTCCCTGCTCAGCAGAGACAGGGATGTCAAGGGCTCCCTGGGGCCTGGAGAGGGACACGCAGAGTCACAGGGAGGCTCCTGCCCAAACCCCCTTGCCCCGCAGCAGGAGGGAAGGATGGCACAGCTGGCTGCAGTGCCAGCCCCTGCCCTGCCCAGAGCTCGTCCCTTTGCCCATCCCTGACCTGTGCCAGGCTGTCCCCCTGTGGTGACACGGTGCAGCAGTGGGCTGCAGAAGAGCCCTTCGTGCAGCTCTGCCTGCAGGGTCCGGATGCGCAGCCTGACGCCCACCAGCCGCCGTTTGCTGCCGAGCTCCAGCGAGAGGGAGAGTGCCAGGGCCAGCTCTGCCAGGCAGGCGTCATCCTGCACGGGCACACGGGCAGGGAGAGCACAGGGAGTCACCCAGCGCCCTGCTGGACACGGCACAGGGAGCCCAGAGCCTTGCAGCAGTGCCCAGCCTGGGGGACACGCTGGCACGGGTCCCCAGGGTGTCCCAAAGAGCCAGTGCCCAGGCTCAGAGCGGGGAGTTTCTCCCTTCCAGCACTCACCAGCTGGCTGCTCCGGAGGACTTTGCTGTTCACCTTTGTCAGGCTCACCTCGCAGGTCAGGCTGGGGAGAGCAGAGGGCAGATGGAGGATGCAGGCCCTGCTGCCTCCAAACCAAGTCCCTGACCTCTCTTTTCTGTGGGACACAGGAACCCCAAGTCCCTGCTCCAAGCCCTCCCGAAAGCAGAGCACAACCCAACTCCATGCACAGAGCATCAACTCCTCATGTGGAGAACGTGCAACTTGAGCTTCCCATGAAGGGAAAAGGGACCAGGCCAGCCTCAGAGGAGGTTGATGTGTCACATCACAGGTGACATGGGATGCTGCCGAGCAGGACGGAGAGATGAGACAGCAGGTTGGGGTCGGAGGAACCTCCCTGCCCCTCAGGACCCAGGGCCAGGCTGGGGAAGCAGAGCTGGGTGTGAGCACAGCATTACCTCTTCCCGTCACCATTCAGGAGGAGACGTGTCTTGCTGGCCTGGATGTGCCAAAGAGACTCTGAGGTGGCCACGTGCAGAACCATGATGTTGATGGAATCCATGTGGATGGAAAAGAGCTGGGGGGAAGGTGCTACTGTGAGGGACGTCTGACAGCAGCACAGCTCACAACAGCCTCCCACCAAGCCAGTGCCTCACCTGGCTAAGGAGCCTCAGCAGGGAGGGTTTAAGGGTCAGGTCTGTTCTGCTTTCATTTCCATCAGCTTCTCTGGGAGCCTCCAGGACGGGCGGCTCCAACCCAGGGCCCTTCTGGAGATCTGTGCGGATTCGCACCTCACCAAAACACAGCTCGAAGTAGCGCCTGGGGAGGAACAGCACAGGCAGCTCCTGCAACAGCTCACACGTGGTGCGCCCAGCCCCATTGCCAGGGGTACCCAGAACCAACACAAGGGCATCCACAAGGCACTGCCACCTCAAAGAAGAGTGATTCACTCCTGCGTGGAGCAGGCCGTGGGGAAAAAGGGACTGCAAAAAGGTGCAAAGGCAGCAGAACCACAGTCAGCAGGGCCCAGGATGAGCCAGATGCCCCAAGAGAGCAAGGAGGGAAGCGGGGTGGGGGTACTTACGGCAGCTCCCGGCTCAGCTTACTGGAGATCCAGACGTTGTCAATCTCCTGCAAGGATGCACAGGTAGGTCAGAGAAGAAACAACCTGGCTGTGCTTTGTGATGCTCATCCCGACGTTCCCACTTTGCTCCCAACGCCTGGCATCGTGCAGGGAGCAGCCCAAAGCCCCAGGCTTGCCCACGGGAGGAAGGGCCTGGCACCAGCTACGGGGCTGTGTGACAGGAGACTGGCTGCAGAGACTTGCTGCCAGCCTGGACGTAGCCGTAGCCACCCTGCCTGCCCTTCACCAGGTACCCACCACAGTCTGCTGCTCCCGTGGGAACTTCAGGCTGATGTTCTGGGCCCAGAAGAAGCCAAAGGAGCCGACGCATGGAGCTTCTGCCGGCACCAGGTGACAGCCAGGCGACACGCCAGCCACCTGCGGGGACAGGCGGAAGGCCAGGGTCAGCCTCCCTGCTGGGGCTGGGGACCCTCTCTGGGCTTGGAGTGCCAGCTCCAGCGCCCACAGCCAGATGGGAGCTCCCAGGGCCTGGCCCTGCTGCCACCCTCCCTGCAGAGTCACCCTCCCTCAAGTCCTGACACCCCTCTAACAGCCCCAAGGGTCCCCTTTGGCCCTCACACTGCCAAGACACTCCACACCCACCCCTGTAAGCTCCCCTGGACACCTGTAAGCCCTCAAGCCCCTGACACCCTCACACTCAGCCTCAGGAACCCCCCAAACCTCTGAAGGCTCACACACACCCTGACACCTCTTCCCAAGTGCTGTGAGTCACCCCAAACTCCTGACAACCCCCAAGGCCTCTTTGTCCCCTTAATGTCAGCTGCTCTCTCTTCCTCCAGGATCCTCAATAACAATACCCCAGTCAATCCTGTCACCCCCTAAAAATCCCTGTGGGCCCCCCAGACCGCCTGACACCCCATTGCCATCGCCGTGGTCCACCCCATGATGCTGTGGTCTCCCTCCAGCCCTATCACACCCCCGCTCAAACTCCTGCGAGCCC
>NW_008610073.1:0-11857 GCF_000691845.1 Merops nubicus
TACCATCATCCAGGTCGTTAATGAAGTCATTAATGATGTGTCCTGATCCCTTTCCACATGTGAATGGGCTTGGGAAGAAAAGTGGCATAGAGTGGGCCAAAAGCCAAAGTGCTTTGGCAGCAGCAGCTTATCAGGTAATGAAAAGAAGTCCATATGGCCTTTTTTCTTATTGACACTGGAATGTAGCCATGACCTGATAATACAGGAATACAAGGCACTAGCACAGTGCATTAGCATGTTCCTACTCTGTTTGCCAAGGTCTTTTATTTGATAAAAATATATAAATACCATCAATATTAAAAACAATACCTGAAAAACTCCCTCATTGCCTTTCTCCAGTCCAGTAGTTCTTTCATCAGAGCTCCATGACATCTCTCTTTCAGGCAGTTCCTAAATTATTTTTTAAGTTCATGTATTAATTCCCAATATTCATGAATGTGTACTTTCAGGCTGTTCAATTTCTCAACAGGTATGTATGTTTATATACCTATATGTATTTCTCTGTCTCCAAATAACAGTAAAAGCTTCCTTGTCATAAGCTGTCACAGGACTCCCTTGATGTTAAATCCATCAAAGGATTTAGCTAAACTTAGTATCTCCTGTTAGTGATTGCTAAATACTAGTTACTAAAATTTTAAAAAAAAAAAAAAAGTGTCACACCTCCATCATTTAAATGAGAGAAAAGTCACTTAACATAGTTTATTATAGTTAAAAAAATTATCTTCTTGCCGTAATGTAGTCAATATTAGAGACTTGGAATTCAAAAGCGCAAGGCTCAGACCATTTGAATAATTTTGTGGGTAAACTTGAGTAAGCAGAATTGAATCTTTTCTGTCGTCCTGCTGGCACATGATGCTCTGCTGTGTTTTGGAGCACAAAACAAGGCTGGCACAGAAGAGAGAGGCAGATTTCATCTCCAGTTCATCCAGTGAAACAAACCCAAGGCATCTCTGCATGCAAAAAATAAGGTGCAAATGGCTAAAGTGACTCTAGAAGGCTTGAAGGGATTTGCATAGTACACAGCTGAAGAAAAAAAAAATATCCATACAAAATCAGTGCAACATGTCTGAATTTATGCTATTTCTTGGTTGCTGTCTTAACAGCTATGTTGTAGCTCTACAAATGGTCAACATTCTACATCTGTGCTTTAGGTGGAGGTTTGCACCTCTTTGTATTTGATTTTGTAGTGATTTTATACTGTTTATATCATTATTTCACCATTTTTCATTCATTTTGCTTTACAACTACTGAAGACTTAACAGGAGTTTTGTGTTGGATAACGCTTTTACAAGAGATATGTTGAAAATCAGTGGAAGGTAAATGCAAAAGCTGCGACTGTATTCTGAATGACAGTATAGTTCTCAACAGTTTTATAAAGCAAAATTCCCTCAGAAAAATCATAGACTCATAGAATCATTAAGTTTGGAAAGGATCTCTACGATCATCAAGTCCAGCTCTCAGCCCAACATGACCATGTCCTGAAGTGTCACATCTACATGATTTTGAACACCGCCAGGGATAGTGTCACCACCACCTCTATGAGCAGCCTGTTCCAATGCCTCACTACTCTTTCCTAGCAGGCTGAGGACCATCAGGGAGTGTCACAGCAAGGCAGACCATTGGAGCCACATCCTAGCTTCCCTGACACTGGTGCAGGGGTCAGGCAGAGCTCGTGATACAGGGGGCTTCCTATCCTCTCTCCATCTTGCTGAACATGAGGACTTAGAGGATAGAAAGTAATGGTGACAAGTTCTGCCAGGCACAGCACTCATGTCCCCCCAGTAAGTACACCATCTTCCCGGGTGCCCTTGTGAAATAGGTATGGTGCTCTGCAAGGCGAATTGAGTAATGACAAAGATGATGGCCCACCTAGCTTGGAAGTATCACCGAGGTTAAGTCAGACTACGCCTCCTGTCAAAACAGCTTTGGTGAATTAAAAATGACGTATCCTTGTCATAGGGGATTCCCTTTTGAAGGGAGTGGAAGACCCATAGGCAGGCCAGGTACCCTGCTTAGGTAAGTCAGCTGCATCCCTGGAACCAGGGTTAAGCATGTACAGAGAAAATTCTCTGCCCTGGTTCAGCCCTCAGATTACTACCCATTAATAATTTTTCAGGTAGGCAGTGATGAAGTTAAATCAAGAAGTCCAAGAGCAATGAAGAGAGACTGCAAGGCCTTGGGACAGCTCATTAAGGGATGAAGAGTACAAGCAGTGTTCTCCTCTATCCCCCCAGTTAAAGGGATTGATGAGGAATTAAGCAGGAAGAGCCAGAGATCATCTTCTGCAGGACTAGGGACATGATCGTCCTCCTGTACTTGGCACTTGTGAGGCCACACCTGGAGTACTGTGTTCAGTTTTGGGCACCTCAATACAAGAAAGACATTGAAGTGCTGGAGCAGGTCCAGAAAAGGGCAAATGAAGCTGGTGAAGGGTCTAGAGCACAAATCTTATGCGGAGCAGCTGATGAAACTGGGGTTGTTTAGTCTGAAGAAAAGGAGTCTCAGGGGAGGCCTTACCTCTCTCTACAGCTACCTGAAAGGAAGTTGTAGGCAGGTGGGTGTCAGACCCTTCTCCCAAGTAACAGGTGATAAGACAAAATGAAATGGCCTCAAGTTGCACCAGGGGAGGTTTAGATTCAGAAAAATTGGTTCACTGTAATGGTTATCAAGTACTGGAAAAGGCTGCCCAGGGAAGTGGTTGAATCATCATCCCTGGCCACATTTAAAAGTCATGTAGATGTGATGCTTAGGGACATGGTTTAGCAGTGGACTTGGTAAAGTTAGGTTAATGGTTGGACTTGGCAATCTTAAAGGTCTTTTCCAACCCAAGTGATTCTATGATTCTATGGAATGTAAAGCTTTAAATAGGGGACTAACAAAGGGTGAATTTGATCATGTACTCTCAAAAGGCCTGGAGGTTCAGTTTGGATTAATTTCAAGTAATTGTATAATGTAGGTATTGTTTTACTTGGTTAAAAATATAACTGTTGCAGCAAATAAAGATATAACAGACCCTTATGTCTATTCTTTTTATGTTATTTCTATAGAGAAATAATTCTTCATTGTTGGTTTTCTATCCCTTTTTGCCATCAGCCTAGACCTTTGAACCTAGGCAATATTATATTTTAACATATTGTAATGTAGAACATAGGAACTCAATTCCTACCTCTATAAGGGGAAAATTCTGTATTGATGGAGAAAATGTTTGTTTGTTTGTTTGTTTGTTTGTTTTTAAAATTGGCAGAAAACAGTGTCGAGGTCTGCATGTTTATAAATAATATTGACTTCTGTATACTGCTGAGGACAAAGAGAGCAGCTGCCATACAGATTTTGACAATATCAACATTTGATTAATGCGCAACATAAGCACCATGACTTCAACAAAATTAACTTTAATTTTCCTATCAGCAAGAGAAGAACAAGCTCAAGATTAGTTATGCATAAAACAATCAGTTAATGGAGACTAACTGAAGGAAGGAAGACCTTATAAATGGAAGTCATACAAAAAAGGAAACTGATAAGTCTTTTTATTGATGTTTCTGTTTAGTAGCATACACATTTTTCTCATTCATTTAATAAAGAACTGCAAGTCCCAGTTTGAAATTCATAGAATAATAAATGGCTTTCTGCTAGACACTTAAAGCAAAAAAAAATCTCTGTGTGCACATATGTATAAATACATAGATATATAATTATAAGCAATGCCATGACAGAACCTTCTCAGCTTTGGCTAGTAGTACAGTTTGTGCTGAAAACATTTCCTCGAAAGATCAGGGATTCTTCTGCACATAGATGGAGGTCTTAAAATTAGAATGTAAGTTGCAGGTAAAAAAAATTAACCTTGTACGAGGAACAGGCTTTCCAGGCTGTATGGATTGAATCTTAGTTTACAGAAAGAATGATGAATTTTGATTGAGAGTTAGCTAAACTGTATTTCATACAGAGGTTAGTAAAATGTTATACCGGGTACTCTGACTATTATAGCACTCATTCATCTGAGAAACAGCTGTGGGGTCTTTTTTAAGACTTATAATCCATGTGTTCACATATTCAAAAATATCTTCTAAGGTTTCAACAGAAAAGTAGTTTAGGTTCTCCTCCAAGTCATAGAATGTAATTTTAAAATTAGAATCCTAGCTCTTAAAAAATTACCAATATTTTGTTCAAGAAGGCAGCAAATTTATTTTTAAAGTGGAGATCTTTCACTTGAAACAGTATGATTGCACAAAGAAAATTTTATTAGATTGTTATAGAGAAAGCTGCTGAGAAATCAGAGTACTTCTCACAGTCTAGACTATTTTATAAGATCAGATACATTTTTCACTAAGGATATTCAAACCTAATTTTTAGCTTTTTTTTTTGTGTAAAGGAGTTCCCCTAGCAGAGAAAATTCAGTGGTTTTCTAAGTCTAAAACCAAACATGATTTTAAAAGATGCTGTGGTATACTCAATCAAATTTCACTCATTTTATCTTGAATTGTTCTGGTGTTTTGGAAGTTACAGATGAAATTGTCTCATAGCTTTTAAAGGAGACAATCTTCCCTGGATCTCTATTAGTATATGAACGCAATGATTCATTCTAGGGAAGTACTGGTTATCTTATTTCCACATACATTTGAAATGATGACATAGAAATACAGTTAATAAGACTTCTTGAGAAACAGTATTACTTTACCCAGATTCAGCAATCTAGATAAAATAATTTTTTTTTTTCTACCTACCAGCTTCTAGTCTGGAACGAAGCAGACAATTTGGTTTTATTTTTATATGGTCACATGATTATTTTTATAAGTTGGGGTTTTTTTATTTGGTATAAAAACCCAAGGAACAAGAGACCATGCTCTCCTGAAAGATGTGTTGGAAAACATGAAGAGATATTAATATAGATGATAAAACAATACCTTGATGGAATCCAGAATCCTGCAATGATCAAATATTCTTTCTGCAAAGTCTTTATGACAAAGAGAAAGGAGACTAACTCTTCCAGCTGCACTTTTTCATTGCTTTGGGGACGTGAATTTGCCAGCTGAAAAGACTGCACCTACTGAACAGAGTGATGCTGGGTGAGCATCCACTAGCTTCTCAGAAGGAAATCTCAGAAAGGTAGTTTCTCATTAGAATATTTGCAGGACACAGATGGCTTGTAAAGGAGTACTGGTAGCTGAGAGGAAGATAATGAAATAACTGGCAATGCTGAAGCAGGTGGAAAAAGGAGACAGAGCTCAATGTGCACCAATGCAGGGAGTCAGCAAGCAATGCAACAGAAACTGCGCGTTTGGTCTGAAGCCTGGGTTCTGTTACAACTCTTCCAAGTTTGTAAGCAGTTCACCCCTCCTTCCTAAGCTTGCGCTCACTCAGCTGCAAGGAAGAAAGCTGGTACTGCTCTAGTTACTTAGCTATTCTGAGGGCACTGCATGAGGAACCACGATTCCTCTGGGTCTTCATTGGGGTCCTAGTGACAGCGAGTATAAAATATTCTGGGACAGCGTCAAACACAATGAAGAACCTGTGAACAGCCATAAAAGGCAAATCCAGGGTGTTCTGAAGGTTCTTCCTCTGACATATTTTCTCTGCATGAATGGTCTTACGTGGGTTTCTGATGTACAAAAATGAAAGAAATCTGAAATATCTCATGGAAACAAACCTGATTTAGAATGACAGAGCTCAGGACCAGACAATTCTAACAGCAGAAGATATTTGAGTCAAGGCAATGCTTATCATCCATATAAATGTTACAAGCAATATAATCACATAATTTTACAAGAGTTTGTTGGAGGTTGAATAATACACACAAAACTGGCAATTGTGCCAATAACATCATCGTCAAATTGTTTATAAAGGCCTGAAAGAAAATGGGTTATTAAATGATTTTAAGCTCGAAAAAAAGAGTGTTGCCAGCAGTGGCACTCACTAATGTTAACAGTGAAAACAAACACGAGTATTACACAGGTAATTCTATTTAAAAAGCATACCTGAGACAATAATGACCCCCAAAAAAAGAAAGCCTAGGAGTAGCACAGACCACAGTGGTAGCCAACGGTAATACTTCTGCTCCAGCAAAGATCTCTTGGGACAATATGCTTTGTAAGAAGTGTGCCTAATCTGGGTGCTCAACACAGTACTGTGAGAATGCTGCTCTGGACTGATGCCCTGTGGACATTAAATTAAACATTAAGACAAAATAAAAGAAGCTGGAGAGGATAACTGAGGAAGTAGCAGTGGTTAGTAACAACACCGGGAAGAACAATTTCATTTGTCTAGAGATGACTCCAAAGGGGTTATTAGCATAGTCCTCTTTTCAGCAATGTAAAACTGCTCCTCAAAGCTGATGACCATTGGTCTGTGTGTGAGGCAAGAGAACAGAAATGAAGCATCATAAATGCAGAGGAACTCTCTGAATACAAAAGGCATAAATCATTATGGGTGTCAAGCACTACCCATAATGGAACAAAAATATCACAATTTATTATTACCAGCCAGAGAAATAGAGACTGGCAATCTTAGCCTTCCCTACTCATTTCGCTGAGGGAAAATGGAGAGGCTGGAGTGGGCAAAAAGCTGGACATGAGCCAACAATACACCCTTGCAGCCCAGAAGCCAATCACATCCTGGGCTGCATCAAAAGAGGCATGGCCAGCAGATGGAGAGAGGTGATCCTACTGCTCTGCTCTGCCCTGGTGAGACCTCACCTGGAGTGCTGTGTCCAGCTCTGGAGCCCTCCGGAGGTCCCTCAGGAGGGACATGGACCTGTTGGAGTGGGTCTAGAGGAGGGCCACAAAAATGATCAGAGGGCTGGAACACCTCTCCCATGAAGACAGGCTGAGAGAGCTGGGGTTGTTCAGCCTGGAGAAGGGAAGCCTCCAGGGAGACCTTATGGTGGCCCTCCAGTACCTGAAGGGGCCTACAGGAAAGCTGGGAAAGGACTGCTTACAAGGGCGTGTAGCAACAGGACAAGGGGAAAGGTTTCTAAACTCAAGCAGTGTATATTAGACATTAGGAGGAAGTTCTGTACTATGAGGGTAGTGAAACACTGGCACAGGTTGCCCTGAGAGGTGGTGGAGGCTCTATCTCTGAAAACATAAAGGTCAGGCTTGAAGGGGCTTTAAGCAATGTGATCTAGTTAAAGATGTCCTTGCTTACTGCAGGTGGGTTGGACTAGATGACCTTTAAAGGTCCCTTCCAACCCAAAGCATTCTATGATTCTATGATTTTTTTTCCCAGCTATACAGACTGACAAAGGTTCTCAAAATCAATGAGAGCAAAAGCACTCTTTACGTAAGTTTTCCCAACTTTTGGAGTCCATTTTCATCTCTGAAAATCAGACCTAGTCCATGGTATGTTGTTATTGTAAATATTATAGTTGAAAACATCAGAAAGTGTAAAGACACTTGGGAGCAGCTGCAGCCCTTCTGTCATTTCAGAGTAATATAGTGGAGAAAAGTCCAAGTACAATACTGGCTAACTTGGTTAGTATAAATAAAACAAAACCATAAGCTTGAATTATCACAGACTAGGTACTGCTTTGGGAGAAGTGACAAAGAAAGCATTATGCCTTTTATCATGGGCAGCTGTGAAATTGTATTCCTAGGTTATGCTGCAAGCTGGAGAGAAGAAGGTGTGTTTTCATTTTTTAGTATTTTTTGGTTTAATACAAGGACAAAGAGTCATCAAGCATTAACAAATAATTTGTGTAAAATGTAAAATTAAGGTCTTTAGTGATAGAAAGTCCTGAGAAAGTATAAGAATGTTTTATTCTAGTCCTAGATGAACAGTGCTGAATTTTTTGAACTTTGCTATAACTAAAGAGACCAGGTCAACTGAAAGCCCACTTAGTGCCACAGCAAAAAAATATGGTCCTCTGTAGTGAAGCAATATAACTTTATTTAGATTGTCTAAAAATTTATGTGTTGTCTAGGGTATTCCCATGCCCAGGGCCATATCAGTAACTGGGAGGGGAAGCACAACTCACTGTCCATAGTGCTTATCACAGCAAAAAGCCAGTCTGTCAGTGTGGCAGTGGTTAAGTTCCTACCTAGGTCTTGCTCTTGCTTCATCTGACAAATGTTTGAAACAGAAATACAGAGCATCAGTGGATAGTGTGTAATATCTCTTTCCTTTGGAGACTAGAAAAAAGCTTATTTTATCAGTAAATGATATAGGGCTCTTTCAGAACTGTCTGTATTAACTGGAAGAAATCCTAGACAATGAAACCATGATCTAGAATGATGTGGAAGCAGGGCATAGAGACAAATCCTGCTCTGTGTGAGGCAGCACCCAAACACACAAACACAAACACAACCACCCCAGTGAAATAAGCCATACATTGCTCTGGGTTAAAAATACACTGTACATGAATCTATGCAGCCAAAATTAAGGTGACTGCCAGATTTTGGGAAATAGATCCATGCTAGCTTTAAACTAGGCAGTTTTGGAAGCAATATAGGGAAGAAGTAGGTCATAGATTTCAAGGGGAAGAGAGTTGCATCTGGAGTAGGTCACTCAAATTTCTGTCAGGTTTGCTTTAAAGGCAAAAATCTCAACATAGCCAGGTAGATCAAGGCTAGCACGAGCATGCCTTCATGTGCTTCAATCACGTCTTCAAATTCAGTGTAGGCATATGATAAATGTAAAGTGGTATCAAGGTGTTAAATGAAAGCACGAGACAAAGGAAATGGTAAGAAAAGCCTGGACAAACAAAAGGAGTGGGGTGATCGCAACAAGGGATTAGGATCTGGATGTTGGCAGGATCACAAAGTGTACCAATTTAAAAGCAAGTGGAAGGCAGAACAAAATGTTTTGAAGGAAAAAAGCTAGCATAAGCTTCAAAAAGGTATGGTCAAATGAGGTTTCTGTTATACAAGAGATTTTTTTTTTTTTTTTTTTAATGTGGAATTGAAGGAAACAAGAGTAGATAACCACATGAGCTCTTAGTAACAGGACTGTGACCAGGCTGTGTGATGTGAAAAATTGGCTGTGAACTTTATTCAGACACAATCTCTTAATTTAAAATCCTTTGTCTAAAAACCTGTGGGTTTCCTTAAAATGAGAAGATTTCTAGGATAAAAATTTTTGAATTGTTACCTTACAAGAATTTCTTCCTTTATTCTAACCCAAAAGAAAGGATAGAGTCCAGAGCTTTACTGATGTGTAATAATGAGTAAAACAGAATAAAGTGCCCATCTCAGGATTTTGAAATACTGTTAAAATGAAAAATTCATAGAAGAATACTATCAAATGGAGCAAGGTCAAAATTATAAAGCTGTCAGTAATTTCAAAAGAGTCCAAAATTTTATCCACCCCTTTCCTAGGTTGCTCGACATTTTAATGGTAAAAAAGTTAAATCTAGTTTCCAGATGCACACTCTAGAGAGAATAAAAATTACATACTATTTTGATCAGAGTAACAGTAAAGCTTCTGAAGAGCACAGCTTCTTAGTGAAGCTACATGATGTTGTACAGAAAAGCCCATGGAAGCAAAGGGCAATGGCATGAACCAAAAGGAAAAGTGTCCGAAGTATTTTGGTAATAATTACAGTTATCAATAAAGGACAGAATAATTTGAGGTGAAACCTTCTGGACAGATCAGGTTCTTACTTAAGCTTTCAAAAGTTTATGAATATATAAATGCCATAGATTTCTTTCTCTGTTTGGATGGATGTTAATCAGAAAACTTTTGGAAAAAAAAAAAAAAAAATTCTATGCGTAGCTTAAATTCATCTATTACATTCCCAATTAGGTGAAAAAAACTTTTGATCATATGCCAGCAGCTTAATTTAATTTGCTCAGTGTAAGCAACTAACCACATCTGTAAAGCTCAGAATTTTTCTTAAAATTATTTCAGGGTAGTGAAGCAAAAACTGTTAAATGCTGTAAAGCTATAGGCAAACTAAAATTCAGCTTGGTTTTTCCTATATCTAAGGGTATTTACTTCAAGTAATTGTGTAAAAAAGTGCATTATATTCCGTGCTACACAGTGGCTTATTGAAGTAAATTGTCATCAATATTAGGATAAAATAACCTTCCATTTGCATAGCAGGCATGTACTTTGGCTATTCTGTGATATTTCATGAGGAATGTTGTCTCAAAGTTACTGATTCAGAGTACTCTCCCAAGTAATTTACAATCAAAGATTAGCAAATAATTTCTTTTCAAAGAGATAGACAGTCACTCCCTCTCCCTGGAGACAAGGGGAGATCTTTACCTTTTTTAAAAAGAAATTTAAAGTTTTTAATTATATCACTTAGGTTTGTATGGGTTTCCACACTGAGAAAGTAAACCAAAATTTGATGAAGTGAAGAAGCCTTGTTAAACTAACCCAGAAACTTTCCTATTCTGGGGTTTTTACTGCTTTCTTTGAAAACTAAAATCAAGTTAGAAAATACAAGCCAAACAGCTGCATCTACAGTCAGTATGTTCTTTCTACCTGAAATAAAGCTTCAAAACCCAACTGTCTCTCATATAAGTGTAGAGTATCCTAATTGGATCTTATTTTCATAAAGAACTGGAAAGTTTGGCTACTTTATGCCCTTCCATGAAAATATTGTATCAAGCTGAATTATTACTAATAGCTGTATATCAGCCAAAAAATTAGATCAAGAAATAACAAATCACTTTCAAATACCAGGTCACTGGATAAGTACTCTTCTGATGCTAAATAACCAAGGTTTCCATCCTGATAAAGGAGCTGTACACTAGCTTATGTTGGAACTAAATGATCTTTAAGGTACCTTCCGACTGAAACCATTCTATGATTCTATGATTCTATGTGTCTGCTGTAAGCCCTGCATAGTGCAATACCACATATTTTCAGGAGTCTATAAAAGACTTCTGAAGCTGATCAATATCAGATTTAGATAATGTAAAACAGTTTTGACAAATTTGTTGACTGACATAATATACATCAAATGCATTATGGCACTTACATATTTAAAGTAACCCCCATTAAATGATTTCCCATTCTCCTAATAGAGTTCTGAAGAGAATTTGCCATCTTAAAATGAAGTTTTCTGCCCAATTAATACACATTACCCACATAACACATTACAATCATTATTAAAATCATATTTATTTGCTTGCCCCAGACACTAAGTACTCAATGCATGATAGGCAGCCAAGAAAAAAAAAAAAATCTCTTGCTGTTTGATTTCCTTAAACCAATTCACTACATTTGTTTTGAATCTGTCTTGGAGTCTACAATGAAAAAAAAAAAAAGTAATAAAATGCAGAATCATAGAACAGTCTGGTTGGAAGAGAACTTTAAAGATTATCTAGTCCAAATACTGTCTGCCACAGGCAGATACATCTTTGGCAAGATCAGGTTGCTCAAAGACCTGTCCAACCTGACTTTGAACATTTCCAATGATTGGACATCCACAACCCCTTTGGTCATTCTGTTCCAATATCTCACCACTCTCGTCATAAAAAACTTCCTTATATCCAACCAAAATCTATCCTTTTTTAATTTAAAACTTCTTTGTCCCATCACAGCAGGCCCTGTTAAAAAGCCTCTCTATGTCTTTGTTATAAGCCCACTTTAAGTACTGAAAGACCATAATAAGGTCTTCCTGGAGCCTTCCCTTCTCCAGGCTGAAGAACCTCATCTCTTTTAGTCTTTTTTTTTTTTCATAGGAGAGGTTTTCCAGCCCTCTGACTGTTTTCCTGGCCCTATGGTAGAGCTGCTTGAGGAGGTCTTACCTGTGCTGAGGATTCCAGAACTGGAAACAGTACTCCAGGTGAGGTCTCATGACAGCAGAATAGAGGGGGAGAATCACTCCCCTTGACCTACCAGCTGTGCTTCTTTCTTTGCAGCCTGGGATATGCTTGGATTTTTAGGCTGCAAGTGCACATTGCCAGCTCAC
>NW_008610074.1:0-35015 GCF_000691845.1 Merops nubicus
CCCTTCCAACTTAAACGATTCTATGATTCTATGATTTTCCATTAATTTTATGTTTGCAAAAACTTCAGTCACTTAGACTAAAGCTGTCCTAGAAATTACCTGCCTGTGTTTGCTCCCTCTGAGCCCATTTCTCACTTCAGTTTGTTTCCAGCAAAGTCTGTCCAAGGAGGTATTTCTCTTGTGCAGTGCTCTAGCTAGGAGCCTTTGGCTGTGAGTCAGAGTAGGCACCTAGGATTCTGCATGGATGGCTGCTGCGTCAGGGAAGTTCCTTTTGCCATTTCTGCAAAACACAAGTAGACCAAGTCAGAAACAAGATTTTGATGGGGAAAAAAACCAACAGAGTCAAAGAACACTTGTGCATAGTACTGCTAGAGCCTTACAGCTCAGCTTCTCAAAGCTGAAGGAGGTTGAGCATGATTTATCCTACCAGCTGTAGCTCCAAACTCTAAACTGTAGACTGAGTAGTACTACACTTCTGCTGTCGAGGAACTCAAGTGAAATGCCTAGAAAGAGATCACACCCTCCCCTCCTCTAATGCTGTTTCACACAGAGGATAGAAATCACTCTCTTAGCTGCTCAAATGGGAACAGAAGTCAGAGTGATGAAAGATTTCAAGGGGGTCAGTTTGAAGTATCAAAAACCTTGAAAGAGATATGCAAAAAAGAATGTAATTAGAGGTGTAAATTCAAACATACTGAAAATTAAGAAGAACAACATTATTTAGCAACTCTTCTTGCCATTTCTAAGGGAGTCAATGTCATTGAAATGGAGAGGTGACTGTGTATGTTGGAGAGGAGTCAAGTTTGCTGCACCTACTGAAACTCTTGCTTCATCTTGCACAAGTGATGTTTTGGTCCTGTACTCTTCATGTGCTGAATTCCTGTGATCTAACCTGAAAAGACTGAGTTACTATGCTTCAGCTGGACAGAGTGGAAGTTGCTTTTCCAATATGTGATGTGTTAAGTTATGCTGCATCTGTGGAAAGTTCTATGTATCAAAACTGCAGCATTAAGGAGCACTCTCCCATGATTATTTGAATGACTGCTTGCAGATTCTAGAACTTGAGTAATTCCCACCAAAATGCCAGGATGAAAATCTAGTGAGCAAATTAATCCCGCATTTGTCATAGAAAGTTCTAAATATTACCCTGTAAAGAAGGTATGTTATTACCTATGTGTAGAACATGAAGGAGAGGGCAAAATACTGCTTCCCATCAAGCATCTTCAGCCCAAAATAAGGTAATAGGAAGCTAAACTAGTATGTACTTATATAATCAAAGTTTATAAAAAAATATATACTGTGTCAGGCTATACAACAGTCATATGACATTTGTAATTGATTCAATCCCAAATATATTTCTTTAGCAATATTGTTCTGCAATAAAATGTATGCAAGTGGAAATGCAGGCACATGGATTACTACTGTTGCAGTAGATGCAGTGATCTATTAAGCTAAGCATTACCTTAATTCAGCAGTATGATTGGCAGCAATTGGCTGTGTGGATAAAGGAAATGACCTCATAAAGAGCATCTTGTGGAAAGATAATGTTCTTAAGAAAGCATAATTCTATAACGTCACCAAATATTTCAGTAACATGGAGAATTTGCTCTGTTACTTGTGCACACTTCTGATTCAAACCTATATTTAGTCTTTAAGATAACTTAATGAAAGCAGACATATATGTTTGTGTGCCTACATACCTGCAGGCAGCTACAAAGGGAAGTGTACTTCCAAAAGTGAAATGAGTAAGTTTACATCCATAATCAAAGTACTGAATTCTACACTTGTACGACTCCATCAAGCTGTTCAGGCTTACACACCGCACTAGTCAGTCCTCTAGGGGAGAAGGAAAAGGAAGTTTCAACCTTTTTCAGTTTAAATACAAGTTTTCTGAAAGAAGCTTGATTTAGCAACATTCCCAGATAAACAAAACTGTGCCTAAAACTCTAGATGTCAATTAGTTTTAAGTGCCAGAAAAATGATAGAGTTTTGGTGAGTTTGATATTCAGAAGAAAATATGAAATACCTGCTCTACCAAAGCCACAACAACATTAAATATTTTGCTCAGATGACAGTATGCTCCGTCTTGTTAGGTGGACCTTGTACAAAGTAGTAGTGAAGACACATCAGCCACCCCAACGCTTTCTCATTTTCATCAGACTAAGAATTCCTGGAGTCTGTAGATATTCCACGTGCAGATTTAATTTAGGTTTCAGTACACTGAAATTTTATCAACAGAAAAATTAGGAATTCCACAAGATTATACCTGAGTCAAGTGACACAGGCTACACCCCTAAATGTATGGATCATCTCGTAATTTGTTCTGGTAACTTCTACAAGATTCAAACTGAAGGGCAAAGTCTGTGTGCCAGGGAAGACTATTCTTGCTGTCCCCTAACTGCTTCTATCTGTCTTATAGCCACACATGGAAAAAGAAAAACAAAACAAAACAAAAAAAACACACAACAAACCACCCCAAAACACCTAAATGTCTAAAATTAAGATCCCATGCTCCAGTGTTGGCATTTTGACAGAAACAATCAGACTTTGTGTAGTGAACACTAGAATGGCAATTTATAGAAATCGGAGTTTGAAGACTTTCCATTTTCCCTTAAATGTTGGACTTCAAGGTCAGACAGTATTTCCCAGGCTGCACCAAAGTCACCTCCCTTCTTACTGAGCTGTGGAATGACAGGAGAAGTCTGATCCAGAGAGGAAGATGAATTCATAAATAGCAAAACACAATTTTTTTAATGTCTGGTGGGATTTAACAGGTTTTTGGACATAAGCCATACCATGTTCAACTGTTTGGCAAAATATTTTTTTCCCATGGGAACAGCAGATCTCTCTTCCTTTCCGAGATAGCTTTTTTTTCGGTTGTTTTCTGTTGGTTTTGTTTTATTGTTTTAGAAAAGGAGGTGTTAGCCAATATCTTTAAGATAATGACTGAACTACTTTTTACAATTTCTACCTATACGTGATGTTTCATTACAAGCTCTTCTAGAGTTTGCATCATTCAGATAACATATCCAAGTCTGTTACAGATAGAGGATCAGGACATGATACTATAGTTAGACTCCAATACTTTATGTTTGGTTGGTGCTCAAGTCTCAATAATGTCTTCACTAAAATGAAAAATATCTAATTAAAAAAAAAAAAAAGGTGGAGGGAAACCTGTTGTTTCTCTCAGTTTTGTTTTCATTGAGTTAAGGTCCACATAAAGGTAGTTTTAAAATAATTTTTTTTTTTTTTAAAAAAGAAGGCAAATCATTTGAGAAGAACAGAGAAATATTAAATCTCACTGTTAAAGCCAGTGTACTCTCTATGGAACTATTCTAAAGTATAGAAAATTATATATAGCATATGTTGTATTATAAAACAACACAACAAGCTCGTGATCGCTACAGAAAGAAAAGTCAAGTTAACCAGTCTCACAATTCATAGCAACTTGGAATATGCTGAGAAACTGACTTCTCTAAAAGTGAGGATAGGGCTTTCCATGTCTGCAATCATGCATTTTAAAAAATTACATCTGTATAAAACCTATACTATTGGAAGCATCTGATCCATCTGTTGTGTTACTTTTATACTAAGTATCTATTGGCTGCAAAATATTTCATAAGCAGACAGAAAAAAAGCTTCAACATTGAATATTAAGGAACACGTTCAGAATTACTTTTTTCTTCATGTTTTTTTTACACCTGTTTTAACCTTCTTTTTTTCCGTCTTTCAGTATTTTCTAGTTTCTGCCTTCACCTGCAACAAATTTGGAACATAATGTTCACAGCTTTGTGTAAGACTCAAGTGCCTTGTATTCACACTGTAGAGAATATGATTGTGTACAGATGCTTATTTTAATTTTCATTTTCCAGCAGATTATTCCTTTCCTATTCAGACTTCTTTTGGCAGTATTTAAAGGAGAAGAGGGGTTGAGAGGTGAATTAAACTAAAGTGGGATTTTGGAAAAAGTTACACTGGATTTATTAGAAATGTTTACAAATACATTGATTTACTGTTCAAAAAACAGGTAAAATTTCCTAGTCCTATTTACATACCCGTGAAGATTTTGTATCAGTAATCAATGTAGGATCCAGTCATCTGAGAAGCTGAGAGCTTGGATTTTTCTGTGTACTGTGCAGGGCCTTTTTCAGGTCCCAATCTTACAGTTAATAAAAAACAAAACAAAACAAAAAAACCACAATAACAACAACAACAAAACAAACAAACAAACAAAACCAAAACAAAGCAAACAAAAAAAAAAACAAACTAAAAAAATCCTTTTGACTCTGCATTTATTTTATCAACAGAATAAACAATTTATGAAATTATGATAAGCATGCACATCTGGACAGAGCACAAGTCACAGTAACAGCTAGATGCGTTTGAGCAAAAAGCAGCCAAAACGCACACCCTGGCACTTGGTAGCATCCCTGAGTTGCACCTCCATGTCACACAAAATCTTGTGGAAATGCTGAAAGAGTGAAAGATGTTATAAGCCTGGATTTAATGCCAGAGATCTTTTGCTAGGAAAAAATTTTGGAAAGCCATGCTGCTGAGAGCTGTGTCATGCCTTTAGCATAAGAAAAACTTGTCTCAGCCCTTCATGAAGGAGGCATGAATGTTTCCACTTGTCATTTCGCTGAGAATAAGACCCTGAACAGGGAAGCTGGGAACTCCCAGAACTGTTTTTCTGTTTCTGGTTCCTACTCAGTGTGGAGGTTTAGATTAATCATGAAAGCTAAAATTTTGACAGCCTCATTGTCCTGCGGTGCTTTAAATTTTAACATTTCAGATGATATGGGAATCACCAGAACTTCAGAAATTCCTAGTGCTCTCAAAATTAACTAAAGACTGTCCAAAATGGAGCCCAAGTCACTGAATACCAAGTAAGCAAACCCCACAAACTAGTCAGTCTTTTGTCTAGATGTTCCCCATCTGCAGAAAGGGCAGCAAAATCCTATCCTGAATTAGGAGTATTACCAGACATTTATTCAGGCTGTGGATGAAGACGGGTGTCCTTGCTTCAAACTTCCATGAACTTAGTTGTCTCAAGAAGAAAGTGAATAATATTGTGACACACTCTGTTTCCAGTTTCCTATTTCTCAAACCTCCATGCTTTCAGCACTGTTTTCCCTCCTGCATCGTCAGTATGGCCCTTTTGAGCTTTCAAGGAGAGCAGCTACTGAGTCAGAGCAAGCAAAAAATTGATGCCACAGCCAGGGGTTTCAGGTAGTCTTGCAAATTCATCAGCACTACTCTATTTTTATTACCTTCTTTTTTTTTAAAAAAAAAAAGGCACACAAACTACACATCTGGCTGAAGTTGTCATCTCAATTATTAGGTCTCCACAGCTTCCTGTCAGGAGAAAAGAATTCTTATTCAGGCCAGAACTTGTCCAGCAGAGTTCAAACTCTTAAAAAAAATCCAGCTGAGGTCAAGGAATAAAAAGGGAGTCTATGAAGGCAGGTTACAAGTAAGTCAGTAGATCTGAAGGTGATGGATGACATCTATAGGTACCTGTCTCCTGGTTACTCTTGGAAGAATAAGTCTGTATCACAGCTGTCAAAGATGAAGCCTTAGTTTAATGTGTTCGTGCTAATCAGGCTATGACTGACATTCTCCTTGGGTCTCCTCCAGTCACATAAGTAGAGAAATTCCATGAGAATCCAAGACACTGCTGAGGAATCACAAATGAGGCAAAATATAAACTGATCTGTTTGGGACTTGTCTGGAGAATTTACTGGCATCCATTCTATAAGAGCTAATTTTGCACTTATCATTCTACACTGACAGATCACCTCTTTATCACGGGCCTGCCTAGACATTTGCCACCACGTTTGCAGACATGCAGACACACTGCAGGAGCCCACAGAAATACTTGTCTCTTTGGGATTTATTAGCTCTCAGTTGTGTCGTTTCTTAAATTGGCAGATCCATGCTCCTCTTTCCTCCCCTCCTCCCTATCTTATAAACTTAGTCTGCTCTGCAGATTGACATGGTTTGAAAGTGGAATCTGTAGTGCATGGAGCACAGAGAAAGTGTCCGCAGACCTTTCTTTTCCTACATGTATGATTAAGTAAGGTTACTTCAGGGTCCTTCTGAGCTTTTGAAATTACCAACTACTTTTTCTAGTCATTGACTGGATGTTCCTATGGCTAATAGATGTTGCTTGGAAGCTCTGAGTCCAGGTTTATCATGCTGCTCTGATTTAACCCAGATAATTTTTTTCTACTTGCTTATGAACTGGAATTACTTATGGTTCTGTTTTCAGAGAGGGTGGTTTGTGGTTTTTTTTCTTGTTTTAAATATAGATTGGGTCATCAAAAAACACACACTGTCAGTGAATTAAATTATTTCTGATTTAGGAAAAAGTGAACATGCACAAGGAAAGACATACATCTGGAAAATACAGGAAATTCAATTCAAGTGCTCTAAGTAGAAGGTTCAAGTTTCTTTTCCAAGCGAATTATTCTCCTGTTCCCCTTCTACTCACAGACATTTTCTAACTGCAACTTCCAACCTCAAGCACTTTATACACTTAGAATAGACACAATTATTTTCAGGCTGTAAATGGGCATGCTTACTTCCAATTTGTTATATATATTTAAAAAGCTCCTCTGGTTTTTGTACAAAGAAAGCAGCTTTTACCTGGTTTGCCTGAAAACAAATTTCTTTCATCTTCTCATTGTATGTATTTCTTGTCCTCTACAGTACATCGAGCTCAATTTGAGAAATCTTTCTGCTAACAGTAAGTTTTCAATCTACTAACTTTCTACACCTTTCTATTGCCTTTGGTCCTCTATATCCTTAGGAAATATAGCTAATCTGCTATAAATTTCTCTTTGAACATCTATGCTACTGCAAAACAGTTTGTACTCATACATACTTTGGGCAATTTCCAGTGTAAGTTGCCATTTTTCAGTAAAAGCGTGTCCATTTTTGCACCAATGAAAATATCTGCATTCAAATTTTACATCAACCTCTGTATTCTCTGAATTTCTGCATTTACTGATTTATCTTGCCCTAAGCCCCACAGCTGCCAAGCACCAAGATAAAACCAGGTCCTCCATTCCATCTCTGCTTCCCACGAACACATCCCTAAATCTCCTTTGTAGCCTTCCCTTTCCAGAAAACGGAGATTCCCTTCCCTTTACAGCAGCCCCAGGGTATCACCCTCTGTCTTTTCCTCATCTGTTTCTTTGCTGTTGGCAAACAGCTCAGAAATCAGCCCAGCATTTGACACAGTTCCCCTTTCCCCTCTGGGACCAATCTGAGTTGAGTTCCCATGCTTCTGCAGGGAAGCATGAGGTTGCAGGAAATCAAGAACGAATTTTCTTCTTAGTGCCCCAGATAAACAGCACACAGAGACTGCCAGTCTCAGCATCTTCCCTTTGCAGAGGAAGCCAGCTGTAAGGCCAAAAAATCTAAATCATCAGCCTTAGTAGTGCCTTCCCCAAGTGCCAGCTGTGCTCATGAGTTTCAAAAGCAAAAGAAAAAGGCAAGATAAGAATACATCAGAGTCTCAGATCCTTATTTATTCTGAAGTCCTGGTTGCTCATTTTTGTTGGCCTCCTAAATTTGAGCTCTGTTCAATCACAACAAACAACATGATTCTAAATAATTCAGCAGCAAAAAACCCCTGTTGTGAAGAATGAAGCAGCTTGAAAATAAGAAAATACCTTCAATTCCTTTTACATCATGCCTTGAAACAATCATCTCTATTAGTGATAGCTGTATTGTATAAGCTTTTAACATGGTTGTCTCTTTTTTTTGTGTGTGTGGCTTCCTAAAGTTGCCACTAGTGTGTTAAAATTCAAAACGTGAACCAATGGTGAATATAACCATGCAGGATTCCTAGGAGTCATTTGGTATGGATTTTCTCTAGGCAATACTTTTTTAGGAGCTCACAAAATTCCAACAGTTTAACATCTGCTGGTCCTACAGCTCCATGAAGGAAGACTCAGACTTATGCCAAAAAAACCCATCACTGCTGAACTAACTACCTGGCTTAATCCACTCTGTCAAGAAACAGCAATTCTGTGCATCTAAAACTATTCTGTATTTTCCTACTGAGAATAAAAGATAACTAATATGGTTAAGTAATATATGCATAAGCACATGCATATGCACAATCCCAAAATATTCAAAATATTCATAGGCAGCTCAATTTTTAATTTGCAACTTCCTAGAAGCTTTGGAAAACTTGAGAAAAGCTATTTTTACATTCAAAAATAGCAGAACACACATAGCCTTTATTCCTAACATGTGGTAAATATCTTTGCAGATCCAGCTTGGATTTGTGTTGGAAGGTCTGTCTTAAAATTTTTGAAAATCCTACCAAGTTCTTGCTACTTTAACACTGACCCATGTTTGTGTATAAATGAAAGCATGCTCAAAAAAGGAAATCCAAAATGAGTTACTCACTTGAAAAGCCTGAAAAACCAATGCAGAAGTACCATAATAAAAAAAAAAATCATTATTGACATTTTATTATCTGTCTCAAAATGAGATTTTATTGAATGTCTGTAAATGTAGCTCTGTTAAAATCTGACTATGCAAGGCAGGACATTGTTGAGTGAAGTGCTGTATTACTGGACACACAATTTGATTCAATTCATGGTTATGCCAAGGCAAATGCTTAAAGCCCCACTCACTTCACATGGACTACAACTTGACTCACAGGCTTTGTTAAAATACCCATGCAGATCCCTTAATGTTTTTACACTATTTTTTTTTCCAGAAATCACTTGTAGTAGTCATTAGCAAGGGATATGAGTTATGTAAATGCAATTAACTAGCCTTAGCTTATTGTATGATTTTAGGACTGATTTTTATTTATTTAATTTACCTTTTCAAAGAAGAGAATGTGTCAGGTGGATTTTTTCTGTTTTTAAACTCTGCTCTCTATGTGTTTACACTTTTCTTCTTTTTATTATTATTGTTGTTATTATTATTATCAACATCTGGAAATGAGCTGCAAGAGGCTGTTTTCCCCACATGAAGCAGCAATAATTTCTTTCTCAGCCAAAGAATCCCCAGCCACTGCTGATGGCACTTCAAATGCTGTTGCTTAACCTATGAATCTCCACAGGCAAGGACTAACTAATGCCATTCTGGAAGAGTTGCATTTGTCACGCAATAGCTCCTTATTCCCACTGTGACTTGCAATCCGCTGTATTCCCATCCAATCAGGTATACTTGCCTGCAGACAACAAATTCACCCTGGACATTTCTCATACCAGCCTTTCATTAGCTGTCACAGCCTCCTTTTAATTTCATCTGCTTGATGCACCAATAGTGTCCATTTAAAATGTCACTTTCTATTTGCTGGCACACCACCAAGGATAACTATTGCTTCCTACCTACAGTGGAGATAATATTAAAGGTGCACTCTTTCATGACTCTTATGAAAGCAGTCACTGTTGGAACCACTATTATTTCAGAGCTGCCAACAACCCGTAATGGAAGGAACACTGATAGAGGGGATACATAAAAACAAAAGGGCAGCCACTGCCAGCAAGTGAAACACTAGAGGCTGGGCACGGCTGGCAGACCAAAATAGAGGCTGGCTGTCACCGTGGTATGACCAGACCTGAGAATTGCTACTGAGCATCCCATAGAACTGCTTTTTCTCAGGCAGGGAAGTTTCCACTTCTGTATATGTTCTAAATGGATACCACTGTTTTTCCGTCTCGCATTTAAAAAGCGGAAGCAAATTGCCCACTCTGTGGCAAACCTATTGATCCAGTTGTCATTTTATAAGAATCCGAGTGACAGTCACTGGTATAACATTAATATGTCCTGAATATATTTTTTTCGATATGCAGCTAGGAAAGAACAACAGAAACAAAAAGTGCCAATGAGATAATTTCATTTGCATCTCTGCTTATTGGCATTTCCATAGCAACTTCACTAGGAAAGTCATTCTTTTTTAATTCTCCTGCTTACATTTTGTTCAGGCCTGATCAAAGGCCTGAACCAATTCATGCTTTGTCCTCTCTACAGCAGTGATAGTTGTCAGGAAAGTTTTTTTGGTACAAACCAGAGAAGTCACTCAAAACCAAAATGTCAAAGCGTGGGGATCAACATTTTTCACTGCTAAAAGAATAAGGAATGTATTTTGTTTCCCTTAAGGGAGTATTATTTAGACCATGATTCATGAAGGCATTTAAGCACATGCCTCACTCCATACAAGACAGCGTTTTAACTTACTTGACTTTCACCTGAATAGGCATCAACATGAGCCAAAATACATTCTTGAATCAGGGCCTTAAAACATCTGTCAATCATCACTTACTATACAGGTATATGAAGTATTACTGCATCAGGGCCAATACAATAAATAAATGAAACCAATAACGTACAAACTGTTATAGGCAACTAAAGTAATTAAAAACGTATGGGTTTCTTCATGATCACAAACTAACTCTTAGTTTTTGTATAGTATATGTACTTTAAGATCTTTCCTCCCTCCTATTATTCGAGTATCTTGTTAATCATCCCATCTCAGTAGCTCAGAATGTTGTATTAAATCCATAGGCCTTTTTAAGCCTCTTGGCTTTAAGTCAGTATTTGAACTTGGAAAAGAAACCTAAATCAGCTTCTCTGGAAAGTCTGCTCTTAGTGTTTGCAAAATATAACATTTTATTTTGTCATTGTTCCCAAGAGCTAAAAAGGTATAATGGAATCACTAGAAACTTCCTATAAAGACGCAATCATAAGGACAGTCCTACAGTGAAGTAAACAGCAACACAACTAACGCAATTTCTCTTTTCAATTTCCCCTACAGCCTAAGTTGAGAAGATCCCAAATCATTTTTCCAAATGATCCCAGATCATTTTCCCAAATGATTTAGCTGGAAACAGACTCAAATTAACAGATGGCAAAAGCCAATCTCATTACAGAATGAAACATATAAAAGCAAAAGTCCACTATCTGAAGAAGGATAAGGAGAAAACATAGATCGAGCTATTGAAACATCCCTTCTGACCACCTACTGTGTACAGCCTGGTGACATACATGCA
Organism: Merops nubicus; assembly: GCF_000691845.1. Taxonomy (NCBI): domain Eukaryota; kingdom Metazoa; phylum Chordata; class Aves; order Coraciiformes; family Meropidae; genus Merops; species Merops nubicus. The sequence goes on from NW_008610074.1 coordinate 11,025, forward strand.
CTTATATTTTTGTATGTATATAAAGCAATAAACACCTGCTTTATAGCAAAATCCTGTAGTTCTAAATATGTCCGATGCATTTGAATGTAGGTTCTCAAACAAGCTAAAAAGAAAAAGGAAATTTATTATAGTTATTGATCTACCATAGCAGGAGAAGAGAAGAAAGGAGATTGTGTTCTTAGACTTGCTGTTGCTTTCGAGACATAGAAGCAAGTTAAACAATGTATTCACATAACTACTATAAATGTGGAGGTTTGTGCCTAGACATTTTTTTCCATAACCTGTGCTTTCTGAGGTGCAGCAGTTAAGCAAGACAACACCTTAATCTAAAGTAATGCAAACCCATGAATGGTAGACTTATGAAGGCTTGCAGTGAGCTTCCTCCTGAATTAGAGATTGGCTCAATCAAAGAACTCACACTAAATAAAATTTCTGTAATTACAAACAGTTTTAATTCCTCTCTCTAGTAACTGCCATTCCTAGGAGCAAATCTTAGGAAAAAGACAGAGATTCCTCCCTCTCCTAAGACGTACGGCAAATTTTACATTAGACTGAATGTTTGAACATAGCACTAGTGTGAGACACAGAAGCGCACTGCTGAGCTCTCCCAAACAGTGTATGCTAACACCTGATTCTTTCTTGCAGAACACCTTAACAACTAACACATAGAAAACTCAGAAATCTATTCTAACGGTGTTTCCCATCTCTTTTGCATTCTCTGAAATGTTATGGTTAAAAGATTTCTTTGATTTATTTACACTCCTCCATCCCTTATAACTACCTTATTATGATTCATTGTGGCTTCACAACATTTCATCAGTCATATCAACTCGCAGCACAGCTGTATTTCAAGCAGAGATTTACACAGAGGTCACCAAATTTCACCGTACCAGAATGCAGGATATGTCCTACGTGCACATTCCACTGAGGCTGCAAGGTCATCCAGTGCAGGGTGTTTTCTTCTCTACCAATGGGGAGGGGGGAAAAAAAAAAAAAAAAAAAAAAAAAAAGGAAAAGGAAAAAGGAAAAAAATTCAGACTACCCTGAGACAAGGCCACTTTTTTTGTCCATTGTGACAGAGCCTGACATTTATGCGATGTAAGTATAACCGTGTGACATTATACTATGACACAGTACAGCGCGCAGCAAGAATTTATGTCCTCTTCTGACATAATCTATGTACTCAGCTTCAAGCTAGGAAAAATATACACTGATGATCCTTGTTAGAATGTGATGCCCCTCAAGAAGGTATTTTCATGCCTTTTATCGCTTTTATTACTACCTGATTATGACAGTTGCTGTTCAAAGGGCAACTTATATTCAGAAAAATAATTGCAGCAGTATCTCAGATACCACGCTTTGGTAATTATGAATGAAAGAATGCTGATTCTTCTGCAGAAATCATTATCCTAGAAGAACAAGGGGAAAAAACCCAAACAGATAAGTAAACAAACAAACATTTAAAACAATTAATTTTGTCTCAAAAGATATGTAGCTATAATGCTTCCCAGAGGAAGGTTGTGAATTTAGATAAAAAATGGAACTAGAACAGAGTAAAAAGTGGGATAACCATGAATATTCCTGTATATTTCTTGTGGCCTTAGGTATAACTTTAATTTCCCTATACCTCATAGGAAAGAAGCATTTCTTCTTCTCTCACACCTGAAGCTTGTTTTGCCTCTTGAAAACTGAGGAAGGCCTGGGGTGCAGGAGGAGCGATCTCGTACATGGCAGCACACGGCTAGTCCCTGCAGAGAGCCTGCAATAACCTGTGCAGTGCCACCCCTGAGTCAACGTAGGTTCAGGTTCACTGCGCTCAAGCAAGTCTCCTTTCCAGCGTCCACTCTGTTCACATTCAAGTTCCTGTGTCAAGTTTTCCCCAAGCTAGCAGGATGTGAAAGCAAGTTCCTGATGATCCTCAAGCAAAAGTGTGAATCAAAACAACAATAGCATAAGAAAAGGAAGATTTGCAAGAAAAACATTTCACGCCGTTTTTAGACATTTCTGTTACAAAACAGAAAATCAAACAAGAAATTAAAAATCTATTTACAGTAAATATAAATTTAGAGTTTATGAAAGTTAAACTTCCTTTTTAAATTTTAAGTCTTAATAAAGTTATATATTCTAAAACCAGTAACAGAAAGGTAAAAAAAAAAACAATTATTAGAGAAATATCAAAATAAAAATCTTCAAGCTCACTGATTTGAGCTAATGTCCTGAAAAAAAAAAAAAAATTGATCTTAGTTAACTTTTCTACAAAATGTTTTGCTTTCCACAAGATCTCATTTTCTAGTAGAAGGCACTTCAAAGAAAAATATCCAAGCACTTCTAATGACAAGTTATAGGGTTTGACAAATAATATTTGTCTTGCACTTCAAGTTTCTATATCATCAAGAGCTACCGTGACACAGATGAGCAATAAAATAAACAGAGTTACTTCAGAATTGATCCTAGTTTTATAAAGATTTATGTAGTGTTAGCAATTTTTCAACAAATCCATCCTTCACAGAGAAGTTTAAAAATGTTACGACTTCTAAGCGGTGCCAGCTTCTTTGAAAAACACATTTTGTGATCCTGTAAATTTAAAGGCTAATAAAATCCTTATTCTGGAAGAGGTAGAGAAGGCACAGAGGCACTGCCTTCTCTTGTGCCATGCGTTACTGCAACAGGATGTGTTGAGGTGAGCAACGTCGGTGCTGCAGCCCACTGACATCCAGGCACAGTCAAGCCCATCTGCTGAAGGAGATCACAGGGATACTCTCACAGAAATAGGAAAGAGGGAAAGACAGGACAGACAGACAACCAGTTGTGCCAGTGCTGGGTAAATAATCTTGGGTGACAGCCTGCGGGGACAGAGTGATATCTTCCTGTGTGCCATGGCACAGTATAACAGGATGGTGCCCTACTGATGAGGGGGTTAGTGAAGAGGTGGTTTAGAGAAGAGTTGTGAGAATGATTAATGGAATGGAAAACAAGCACAGACCCAGAAGCTTGTTCTATTTAGAAATTATTGAGGAGTGCTTATATACCACAGGCTACATATATATATACACACAAAGATCAGAAATTTGACTGTAGAGTAGATTTACAGTTTGAAACATAGGAGTGTAAGAAAAATAGTTAATAAAACCTAGTACAAGGAAAAAAGTATAGCATAGGAAAAATAAGATTCTTTCTATGGTGAGGACACCTAGCAACTAGAACAAATTGTCAACAACAGTAAGCAAACTTTTTTTATGTGCAAGAAATGTTAGCATTTGAATTGGATACTTTTTAAATTTGAAAATATTCTCATTCAAACAAGATTCATCTCACTTTAGTCACAAGCTTTCTGATATGTGAAATGATGAACACAAATATATAATGAGTCCTTCTTAATTAGTTAAATTAGGATTTTATTCTTTTGAATACTGAAGTTGAGGTCATGTCTTCACTGATGAAAGAACCAAGACCCTGGCCCATATGTGTTCTCCAAAAGCACAGTGTTCCAAAGATAGAAAACCAAACCAAATTATGTTGGGAGGAAGATCTGAGTATTTATTTTTGTTATATCCACATCTATTTTTCTGGCTCCTGCTCACATATTCTACATGATCATGACTGGAAAGGAGTCGAGTCCATAGGAGAGCAATAGGGTGATCCTTTATGCCATCCTGAGTGATGATCTGGCTGTAGCTCTGTGCAAACCTCAGGCCTTCCTTCACACAGACAAACTCAGGGAAAAAAAATAAACCCCAAATCGATCTCTATTTTGTTTCCAGTGAACTCTGTCTGTTTAAAGTAGAGATTACTTTTTTTTCCCCAGAAAATAACAAATACTCTGCTTGGAATTTGTTTACTTTTAGGTTACACTGGCACAGACATTCTGTCCTTCAAAATGAAATTTCCATTTGAAACACTGCAAAAATTTAAGGGTTCTTTACCTTAACCTTATGCCTACCTTCAAGTGAAGAAACATGTTTGTAAAGAGACATTCTTAATAAAAAAGTTGAGTTGAGTATTGGAAAAGCAGCAAAGTTACCCAAATACTTTCTTTTTTGATGTCTGTGCCTCTCAGACTTATCAAGCTGTTTCCTTCTGTATTTTCTGGCACACCAGGGCAGAAATCAAATTGCTTTTCTGCCATTTGAAAAACAAAATCTGTGAAGTTTCTATTTTAATGGAAACCTTGTCCTTATTCTCCCCAAACTTCAATGAAAAGCCGTTTGACACTCGATACACCCGTGTGTTAAACATACCCGGGCAGGCGAGCCGTGGATGGCCCAGTGTCAGGTCCTTAATACACCACTGTGTCTCAAATAGGAACCCGATTCTCTTTGTTCATAGGTGCCATGGAGAGCTGATGTCATGAAATGGCTATGAGGAAGAATAATACCATCAGAACTGTTTATTTAATTAGTAACAAGGGTAAAATCCTCCTAATGCATCTTGATCAAGGGTCAGTTTGAAGGGTCTTTATCGGAGTATGGGTAGTCTTCAGTGGCTGAGGCTTAATAATAATCTCTAGACTTCAATTTCCTACTAATAAAGGGTAATATAATGTAGGGTAAGCCCTCTTATTTGTTCAGATCTTTTTAACCACCAAGGAGCTAATATGCAACAACTGAACAAACAATGGCCACACAGGTTTCATTTTTAGAAGCACAGATGACCTCTGATGAAAGAAATGATCAGTCAAGCTCTAAGGCAATGATGGAAAGTTAGCTAGAAAATGCATATTTTTTTTCTCTGTGAACCAAAAGCAAAGTAAGCTACTCTTAAATAACCATATACGATATCAAGTAAAAGTGCCTGAAAATGACTGTGGAATTGTTATACCTCAAAAAATGCCTTCCGTGAATTTTTACTCTTAGGTTCTGATGAACTGTAAGCATTTTTTGCCAAATGGAATCTATAGAGAGCTCCACAGTTGCTAGCGTTGCATGTGATGGAGCTGCTAAACTCTGAACACTGTCTTTGTACAATCTTAACAAGGGTTTATGATTTTGATATTCCGATAGTTTTTTGAGTTTTGCTTGCAGTATTTTGCTTACTCACCATTCCCTGGATGTCACCTGCCCCATCTCTCCTCCTAATTTGCCATCTTCTAACAGATGGTTGCTTGGACAGCAGCTCCTTTAGGAACGTCCCTGGCTTCCCATGTCAGAATTCTAATCCACCAAGTCTTTTTCCCTGGAGTGGGTAATCAATACAGAGAGTCAGATTTACGTCCCTCTGAATATATTAGTTATGAAATAAAACCTAGAAAGGGTGCCCTATTAGCTTGTAACAAGTTATTAGGAAAGACATGATAAAAATAACGATTTTATGTTTAATTCCTCAGGCTAGAATAAATTTGAAGACAAATTTGGTTTTGAAAATACTTGCAAATATACTGTGGACTGTAGTATTTTACCCTACACCAGATTTTTATTACCTCTGTATTGAAAGAATGAAAAGCAAATTAAAGAATATGGTCCCCAGTGAATAGAAAATGTAAATCCTACTAATGGTTATAGGAATTACACCTAAATCTTGAAAGGGTAGACGACCTTTAAGTTGATTACCTGATGAATGACTATAAAATAAGAGTAACTTGTTTTAAATAAAACACTATGTGACTGTTTCAAACCCTAGGGTTCAATGATTGTACAGTTACAAAAGCATAAAGCTTTGCAAAGCTTGTAAAACAATATGCATAATATACAACAATGGTAACAGCACAAACATTTCGTATTTACCAAGCTAGTAATGACAACTAAAAGCTATAGCTAATTCAAAATTAATAAAATAGGTGGCAATAGAGTTTTAATTATCAGGCACAGACACTGTAGTATAGAGAAGGAAGTTCTAGTGGTAGTAAAGTTGTTTACAAGCAGCTACTACTTAAAAGGACAAAGAAATTAAATAGCAGCAAGGCTATATAACACCTCTGGAAAACCTGCACTGGTCCATTGTGAAAGCTCCAAACCATCAGTGTAAACTACTCTTGGATCCTTCTTTCTGTGCAAATAGTAAAAAACCTGCACCACATAAGAGAATGTGAGAAAGGCATGGAGAAAGGAAAATAATATCAGATCACTAATTTAACAGAAACATAATTTGCAGGCATCTGATGAAATTCAGTGCATCTGACAACTACATACTTTACCCACAAATGTCCTCTACTGGTGCAGAATCCACTAAATTTTATTCTTGTTCATATCTTGCAGCAACAAAAGAAAGATTGCTTAGGATCCTGCTGGAAGCATACGTCTTGCCAGCTCCCTCAGAAATGTTTGTTAAATAGCGATTCCAATGAATTCTGACATAGTGAGAATTTAGGTTATTTCAGATCAGATTATTGACAAGGTACTTGAGGGTACATATCCTCTTCAATCCTTTTGATAGTGCAGACTGTCACAACAGTTTGATTTCTGTTCATGTGTTTCATATAAGTTTTTGGTGTCAGCTTCACCCCTTTTCTCATCCTAACTATCCTCTTTCACATCTTCTGTTCCTACATGCCGTGAATTTATGGTCTCCATTCTGACTCTGGTTTCCACAAAGGCATTATCAACATTTTGCCCTTTCATCTTCAGATTGATGTAATTCCTGGTGACTGACCTGCAGCTGGATTCCCACCCTCTAGCCCACCTCTGATGACAAGCAGGAAGCTTTCAGGTTTGTCGTCACAGACAGATCCTGTAGCCAGCAATGATAGAATGAAACTGGAAAATCACCTCCCATCCTTCCATAGCTTCTAAGCCCTTTCTGCTTTATTTTTCAGTTATTGGAATGGCACAGACACTAACTTGTTATGTTGGAAGAGGTTGCATTGTGAATTAATAATGGATTAACTAAAGTAATTAGTTAACTGATTGCATCCTGTGTCCTTAAGTGCTAAATCAGACTTCAAAACCAGACACAGTCAAGCAACTTCAAGTCATATTATTACGGAGGGATGGGGGGCGGGGAGGAGAGGTGAGAGAAAAAAAAATAAAAAAAAAATCAAACCGTCCCAAGCAATCTTTTCTTAATCTTGTTTTTCCTTAATAAAATATTATACAAATTCACCTCTAGATAAAAAGAATATCTTATGATCACATATAAAATGGGGGAATCAAGTATCTACTTGCAGCACAACAGACAATGTTTCTCATATGTAATGCTCCTACATAAAATATCATGCGGGCATCCAGTTGTGCAGGTCAAATTGATGGCGAGGTTAAAGGTCCTACGTAGTCTGGACTGCAAATCTCTGCTTTTCAAATTGTTGACTTTCTGTGATGCAAAACGAAGTAAACACGAAGTCTTTACCCTGTATTGCTCACACAATCATATCATTAAATAATTAAAACAACAAAAGACACAAAAATATTGGCTATAGATGTAAATCAATTACTCTAAAAGCAATTACTTTGGATCTAAATTAGCCAGGGTTATATGGGACACATATAATATTTAATTTGCTGTATGGCTCTGGCACAATTCCAGTCAACAGCAGCAGGCAAACAAATGTCACCACTTCTTAGTCAAGGTAAAAAGCAACAACACAATCACTCTGTATTGATGACCCCATCTCTTAAAACAAAGATGTGATTAGCACTGCAACAAATGATGGCATGGAAAGAAAATTAAGCTACTTTGAATGAAAAAAGCTTACTGTAAGGCAGAATGAGGACTAGCCCGGGGAAACCATCTTGTCATTTCTACTAGATTGCACAGAAGTTCTGTCACCAGATATGTAAAATGAATTAAACCTTTACTTAAAAAAATGCGTAAAGAGGAGAAAACACAGACGGCTACCGAGAACAAAAAAAAAAAATCATATGTGGCAGCGTTAACTAGATTCAGAGAGACCTGATTGCTTCAGAATAATCTGAACCTGGACATTATTGCCACAGGAAACTGTTTGTCCAGGACTTCTCTTTGTCTTTTTCATTTGGTTGATCTTACAGCAGATCCTAAGCTAAGACCAAACACTGTCCTCCTTAGGTATTGTCAAAGGGGTCTTTGCACCAGCTTTGAATGTTTGGAGTTGTGCATGCTTTCTTATATGTTGACTTCTTGATTTTTGCCCCAAGAAGAACCCAGCATTTGAACATGAGTAGGCTCCTTCTGGTGAGAAAGAGGAACTAAAGAGACAATCAAATAAACTTATTTATGAAATCTCAGTATACGATGTATTTGTCACATGTGCCAACTTGTTACACTCCTCTTTTCAGGAAGGAAGAGGCAGATTATGCCTTTCCTTGAGGAGCAGCCAAGCACAGAGAGGGGAGAAGCAGAGCTGTGTTGGAGAGGCTGGCAGGAGCAAAAGTCTCTGCAATGGTGCTGGGAGCCAGCAGTGCCACTGGGAGGAGTCCAGCTGAATCCCTCATTGAACCAGTGAGGACAATGCTGAGTTTACTGTTAACTGAATGAGCGGAACACTGGCATTGTGAACCCTCCTAGGCAAGGCAAAGTAGGCAAGGGAAGATTTATTTAACATCTCTCCTTTTTCTCTATGACTTCCTTCCTGCTTCATTTTACCTAGTCACTTTGAGTCGTCCTCAGTACAAAAAGACAATGGTTCTTGCCTTTTTGAACCAAGAAAGAGGATACTTGGCAGGTCGACCTCAGGCTGCTAGCTGAGCCACATCCCCACACTGACTGTTCCACACATACAAGGCCTTATCCGGCTACAAATGGGCAACCAAAGGAAATTCCTATGAATTGGAAATCACAAGTGTTTCTTCTATTATTAAAATATTCATCTACTTTCCCATGGTAAAACTCACTGCAGCACTTCTTGTTCTCTTTTTTCCTCAGTTTGACTGTTTGCTACTTTTCTCCTGCCATTCTGTGACCTGCTGCCCTAACCCCAAACTCCTCGCTCCCTGCCCTAGTGAGGGCAAAGCCTCTGGAGCAACATGGATTGGTGTCGCTCAGGGCTTAATATACAGTTGATTGCTTTGGGCAGTAGTTTCTGTTGTTAAGGAAGATAACACAAGGCACACCCTGGAATTTGCAAAGGAAAGATTTGCATTTTCATTGGTTTCCAAAAAAACCCCTACCTTAACAGCTACATAAAAAATCTTCAGTGAAAATCTTCAGCACCACCTTCAAAGCCGCTTTGCATGGGTATAACTGCATAATGACAGGTCTTATTTCTCAAAAATCTAGAAGGGCAGTACTCTTAAAAACTGTTGTGTCTCTAAGAGCTCTGCTGTTGGGTTGATGTCTGCTTTCTTCTTCAGGAAGAGAAGTCTGTGTAAGCGATCAACAAGAGTACAACGCTGAGGTAGAGCTGACCATTATCAGAATAGGCAAAATACATGTATATTAGTTGTATGACATCTAGAATCTCTCATGTACCCCAAAGCACTTTAAAAAGCTTCATCATACATTAAAGAGAAAGTCATTTTTGTGTCAGGCTGATACAACTCTAAAGTCACAATTAAGCATTATTTTTTGAAGGAAAGCTCAGTGACAGGTGAGATGAAGTTTCATTTTAGTTTTCCCATAGAGTGAAAAAAGGGGAAAAAGAAGCAGAGTTGCGGTCTTTGGTCAGAAGGAGAGAAGGTAGTATAAAGCTACAAAAGAAGGGTAATAGTTACAGGTAATCCAAAACAAAATTGCTTGAAATACTGTAAGTAGTTCTAAGAAAACTTCAAATCCTACTTAAGAATCTAAAATAGGACAAAACTGGTTCTTGAAGAGGCACACTGGACTTGTTCTGAATATGTTAGGCTGTTCTACTAATCAGTTTTCTTTCATCTTACATTTAATCTTGCCCTCTGTAAACAAACATTTCTCTGAATAAAATCCCAGGGCAGTATAGGGATGCAGGGAGGTTCAGTTTGGGGAGTAAGTTTCTCCAGACTAGTCTTTTCAAGAAAGACTATGGTGAACTAGCCCCTTTTAACTTAATAAAATAAAGAAAGAAATAACCCTATTAAAGCAGTGGGACAGAAGCTTTTGTCATGCCTGCACCTCAACCCTTACCACTGCCTCAGCCCCACAGCTACCTACAAGAGGGAGGCACAGCATAAAGCTCCCGTCCCTAATCCTGTGCAACTACTGGAAAAACAAACTACTGAGCTAGGAATGTGAGAGAAAGAGCAACTAAATTTTTTCCCTCTTTTAAATCAAGGACTGTTTTGCCTTGGGGGCTTGGCAGGATAGGAAATCAGGCTTTTTTAGCTTTTGCAGAGTAGGCTTTGGAAAATATCCGTAAATAGACATTGCCCTCCACTACAGACTGTGCCCTGCCCTTTTTTCTTTCCCTTATGGCACACGTATAAGGAGATTTGTTAGACCTTAAACTTGTCACAAATGTAGTTGCTAATAATTTGCCCCCATGTTCAGATGCTCTTGCGATTGCTTTCTCTAGTAATTACTCAGTGGGTATGCCACAGCAAGCTCTATAAGTTACAGCTAATCACTGTTAAGTGCTGGAAGCAGGACTGTATTTGTGCAAAGAAACAGCAATCAAATACGGTAAGCAGATGGCTGTTTCTTGTCCTGTTACCACACTGAGCACAACAGATTAAGCCATGATGGATTTATCAGCACTGATGGATACATTAACACCATATGCTTTTATAGAATAAATGGCTTTTGACATTTCATGATAACTTCCGATGCCCCAATTTTTTGAAAATGGGCTCTTTTGCATCGAAAATACAGATGTTTCCAACAAAGCCTGTAGGTTTTCCTGTGTTCTCCTTGAAAGCTACTGTTCAGTACTTTATATTATGAGAGACATAATTAATATCCCAGAAATAGCTGAAGAAATCCACAGCTTTTCTTTCAACCATAAATTGAACATGCACTTCTCTAGAAGCTTTGCGACACCCAGTTCTCATAATTGATAAACGCCAGTATTTTAAAAGTGATGAAAGCCTTAGCTCATTTGCCATATCTCAAGAACCGCATATAACATTATGTAAACAGCAGTAAAATAAACATAAGTATCCAAACCCTTTCTATTTCTGATTTATAGGCTGGTCTGTAGGCTAGGGGAATGCACTGGATGTTTAACTGGTATTTCTCAATCCTAGCAGAAAGCATACATTCAAGACTTCATCTTATGAGATGAAGAAGAGAAAAAAAAAAAAAAAAAAGTAATTTTCTAGGAATGTGGGTGTCAGCTGCCCAGGCTGCTGTCAGAAAATGAGCAGCTGAAATGCATAATGGGTGCATTGGTGCGCTGACACAGCAGACCCTTCAAACCAGGCTCTGAGCAGCTACTGCACACAGTCATCATACAAAGAGTGATCAATAAGTATTCATTTCTTGTCCTGCTGCCTCTAGAAAAGGAAAATGCCAGCTGCTTAAATTGCAATGAAACTGTGAACAAAACCATGTGCTTTCTGAGGACAATAAGCATTTTTGGTGTTTCTATTCAGTAGCCCAGTGTAGTAAAAAACACACTTAAAAGCCCATTCAGTGTCATCAATCAAACCCAGCTGTACGCGTTGTGTGTGCACGGCTGCACCTTCTCCATTTGTCCCTTCATATACTTAAGTTCCTGTACAGGTCATCAGTTTGGTGTTTGTTAATTGCTCATCTACGGTCTAGGTTTTAATCACCTGATCCATCAAAAGCCCTTCTTTCCCCGCCTATATTCATCTTGTCAGCTAGTGACATTTTTTGTAATGAAAGCAGTAGATCTATTGATAGCATCCCTCAACAGAGTGGAAGGAGTCCTGCATTAGCTTTGTCTTCTAAACCAGCCTGTTCTATTACAATTGACCTTCTCTTCTTGATTACCACACAAATCATAGTCCTTTCCCCATTCCTCCCCCTGCTTTCCTCCCCTCCATCTCTTAGAGTATTTCTTCTGTAGCCGTTCAATTGCCTGACTGCAGCTGGTAATTGGATTCATGTTTGGAGCTCAGCTTTCTACTTGCAAGCCTGGAATAATTCAAATAGGACCCTGGCCTAGGGCTGAGGCCATATGTTAAATTCAGATTTGTGTCTGTAAAATCTGGAGTACCCTGACGGGAGTATAATCCACTTAACAGCACAAAATCCTGTCCTATTTGCAACCTGCACTTATTTTCTTCTCTGAAGTAAAATTCCATTTTGCTGCTCTTTTAAGATACTAAGGGTGAGGCAATTTCATTATGGTAGCTTCGTGAAATGTAAAGATGATGTTACTTTGGCAACTGTTTTGCCTCACTCTAGGTTTCAGGAAAAAATATATGCAATTTTCAATTATGGTAATACCAAAATTAAACACCACAAAAAATAAAACCCCAGCCTAATAGCAAATGTTGTGTGTATAACGCACCACTTCACATGCTCTTTCTGGAGCCTGAATCTTACCAGTGGGACCAAGCTCAAATAAAGCTGTAACACTGAAAAGCAAAAGTACAGATAGTGTTGTCCGCTCTCCTAGTCCACATAACATTATTTTAGCATCAATTTATTCACCTCATGTTAAACAATACAGAAATTAAATGCACGTAGATTCATCTTGGTCCAATTATGAGGGTTACAATTTCTTCTTTGTGTTTCTCAGGCCCTCACAAAACCCCTTTGATAACAAGATATGAGCAGTTTCTCTCAGCCTGAGCATTCTGCTCAGCTCTGATTCATGAGTTCAAAACTGTCCATATCCCATCACAGTGTCTAGTAACAGTCCTTTAGACAAATTTCCACCCTCCTTCTTGATAATGCCATGTGAACCCCTTTTCACCTGAGCTTCTCCCAGCCTACACCGTAGAAATGACAGTCTGTAACTGTCCTAATACCATAACACACATCAGCCTTCTCTTAGAGTACCTCTCAGCAGCCCTATGGACAGTGTTGTGGCACTTTGCTCAAATACATAGAAGTCAAACAGCTTCTGAAACAAATGCAAACTTTGAAACCTACTATGGCCTCTTACTCTTTTGAAACTTTCTGCAACACTGGTTATCTCCCAGCCCAGTTGCTACACCTAACCGTGGACCCCACTTAGTGTTAGCCAAACAGTCTTTACTAACTGAAGAAGTAAATATAACACAATTATCCCTATTGATGCTAAACCTTAGCATGATGACCTCTCCCTCAGCCTCCCAGAAGAAACAGTGATTTTGCACCAGAGCACACCAAATATTCCTAAACCCCAAGACACAACGATCTCCAAACTGTGAAAGCACCTGAGTACCCTGAGAAAATATTAGAAATTAGTCTGAAGTGTTACTACATACTCTCTATTTAAGGATTTTATTCTGAAAACAGTTCATTACCTGAGGTGCTTGGTATATCCCAGCTTGAGTCCAGGCCTCTATCTTTACACCAGCTCTCAACACCAGATTCAAGTAATAAAGACCTGCCAGGGGAGCAGGTCTCTCTGAACTCTGAAAGTTCCTGTGCTACCTTCCAGGTGTGTGGTTAGACATATGATCACCCAGAGCTATACTTCTGTGCCTTCGCTTTCTTCACAGTTTGTCAATGGTTGAAACAAGCAGCCTGAAGTATTTTGTTTCTAGTGCCATAACTTGCAGAATATCAGAAAGAAAAAAAAATTAAGAAAATATTTCAAAGTTTTGACATTTGGCTGAGAGGTCATTTCATCCCAATACAGGAGCTTTTGAGTTTCTGGTGATAAAGTGCCCACCTGCAATGTGGAGGATCTGGGTTATGCTTCCAGCTGTGCTTGATTCAAAGCTAACTGGGAACACAGGGGCCTCTAACCTACTTGGGAAAATGCTCTCACTGCCCTTGCAGTCAGCTTCGCTGCTCCATTTTCTACAAGCAATACTTCTGTACATAACACCGTATATACTATGCACACATCATGCATTTCCTAGCTTGTTGCATGAAGATCAAAGCAGCACCTTGAAACTGCTCTCCCCCATGTCAGGTTTAACTGTCCCTTGTTCCCATCTAACTACATGTTCCTTTTAAGACCTAAATTTTCTTTCTGAAAATATCACCCAAAGTAACGCATTTCTATGACAACATTCATTTTGACAGCTTGGCAATTTCAAATGTTCTTTCTCCAGAAGATTGTACTTCTGGAGCAGCACAGACAGCAGCACTCCACCTCACTAACAAGGCAAAATTAGCCAAAGAACCAATGGAATTAGAGAAGAACTAGAAATTGGTTAAAATTTACGTCTCCCCAGCTTCTGCACTGAGTTGTTCACCTCCTGTTTCATCCCTAAAGGTGTGAGCTATAGGTTGATAGTATTCATCTGAGCCCTCTGGCCCTCTATGGCCTGTTATCTATTTGCAGCAAGAAAGATAAATTAAGCTATTTACTAAGCTTACAGATTCAACTTAACAACCTTTAAGGCTCCTGAAACCCCCCATCAATAAAAAAAAAAAAAAAAAATTGCTATAACCTCCACTTTCAGTGTTCCCAGCATGAGAAAGAGCTCATAACCTAGCTATTGACTCCACCCATGGTTTCACAGTTTCCTATAACACAGCTCTTGAAAACACAAGAGCTTCCCTGTTAATTTTTCAACTGCCAATTTCTAAAGCTTTTTTCCTCCTTTACCTTGAAAGTGTGCTCTGGCACTAAGCAAATAAAATCTGACTCTAGGGTTTAAATGTTGGTGATGGCCTGATTTTCTCATCTCTACAAACAGGACTCAGCAGTAAAGCAGAATTTATCTTTTCACCTACATCTATCCTACAAATAAAATGGGGTTTCTTCTTACACTGCCTGATTGAAAGTATACTGGAACCAATGGAATCTGTCTATTGCTGACACTACCAACATTTTTTGTGGTAGATCTTGTGTTTGCTACTTTCCTTAGAATTGCAGTTCCTAAAAGTTAGCAATGAAGCAAAAAAATCATCTTCCTCTTTCTCATTTTCACTCACTCACCTTGGGAATTCCTAACACTATCTCAAAATCTAAGCCTGAAAGTGTTACTGAAATGAGTTTTAAAGACATTAAAAGGACAGGAAAAAAAAAATACTTTATCATGCCTTCCTCCTTCTATTTTATAGATTTAAACTCTTGGCTCTCGTAGAGCTGAAATGTCCTCCAAGTCCTGATTAAAGTGGCCATTTCTAACCATGTAGTTTTGGAGAGGCTCTTCACAGAAGCTGATGGACTTTTACCTCGCAGCAGGAGGTTGGAAAGATCTGATAAGATGAAAGGGACCAAAGAGCTACTTCAGATTGCAGGGTGTGATTCACACCTTTTCACAAGTCGTCTCATTACAAGTCAACTCAGTTGGACAGAAATTTCCATGAGGTTTTGGACTGAGAGAAATAAAAATTATTCCAGTGAAAAAAGAAAACACATAATATACACAAATTCACTCATGACAAATTATTTCTTTCTTGCTGGTCATGCAAAAAAATTGCAAATTAAAGATTACAGTGCTACCATCTGTATTTTCTTATTTAGTTTGTTAAATTTGTCATAAAGTTACATTACAATGTGTCTACTAATGCAGCATAATTCTGTTTATGGGAAACAGAATCTGTCAATACATTTATAAATAGAGCCTTACTTCACTTATCTCAGTCAACATTTATTCCATGAAAAATAATCAGGATGTTAGGTGTTTCTTTCTGGAAGGTTTGAGATGCCATCTTTTACCATCTGTTCTAATTATTTTTTAATAATTTGGCAGATCTTTCTTTTGTTGCTGAACTACAGAAGCAGATTTCAGTGGTTTGAATCACATAAAAGAATGTCAGGATTTAGTTTAAAACTGCAACAGCATTAAAGGGTCACTTATCAGTAACACGCAATCAGAGATCTGGAACATCCAGGTTAGGGAGATAGAGTAAAGGTAGATCTTTACAATTCTTTATAGGATGACATAGAAGTAAGTAAAAAATAGTAGATCCAGGTAGGGGCTGGCATTAGTTCTTGTGCATTATGTTCCTCCTTTCCTGGTTTATTTTCCTTGAAAAAGTCTAAATGCATTTCTCAAGTTATGTAGCTCCCGATCACAGCATCTAAGACCCTCACCAAGGATCTCAAAGGAAGAGAGCCATTTCTGCCTTTTGTTACATATGGAGAAATAAGACAGAAAAACAGTAAATTAATTCCCCATGGTCACATGGTATGGCTGAAGAAAAGCTGGGGATAGCACACAGGGCTCTCCAGCTTCAGACTAGAATGTTGGAATTTATCATGGTATCTTTTTGGAACAGTTACTACAGCTGAAGCTGCATTGTTTTAGGGCATGGACCACTTACTGAAACAATGGACAGAGTCCAAAGTTTCCTACCTGTTTGGTGACAAAGCTCTACTGTAGTATAAATGCTAAACACATAGTATTAAATTTCTGGGAACATATACAAAGTGGGATAAGTCAGTATTGAATGGTGAATAGCACATCCCCCAGGTATTTATGTTGAAGATAATTCAGTCACTTCAACCTGCCTCATCCAAAACCACACTAATTTTGAGGGAGAAAAAACAAACCAGAAACCCAACTGGAAATAAATCTAAGAGCCAAGTCACGAGTTCTGATCCAGTTTCTGTCACCAGCTGAGCACATGACCTTCAGCAGGTCCTTTCTTGCATTGCTTCATTTTCCCATCTGTGAAACAGGCCAGAGAATCTTCCCTGTGCTTTCTCACAGTGATGCTGCGAGAGCCGATAGATATTTGCACAGCATTTTGAACATAACAAAAGCTAGAAAGAGAAAAAACTTCATATGAAGGTTGGCAATGCCAGGGTTTCTGTTATGATGACTACCACCTGTATTAAATTTTATGGAAAATAAACAGGTGAACAACAAACATTACCTTCAGTAATAGCACTATAGTGCTGTTTAGTAAGGCCATATTGTCAGCTTGTCTGGAACAGTTCACGAAATACATACAGAAATGTGCTTGATTCAGCTTGTGAGCTTGAATCAGAAGGAGAAAGGGTGGGAAAAATTGCTGATTTTGTTATTTTCTTCAGAATGTACCTAGGTGCCAGGGCTGGGTTTGTAATCAAGATCAGTGTTTTCATCCCCCAGGTTTAGATGCAGCTAAGGTGCAATGATTTCCATCTTAGATTTCTCTCTACAGGAGGCACACACATTTTGCCGTGTTGCCCTTAAAACCAGATCACTCGGAAAACACAGTCTATAGGAATGTTTTCTTTATTGCAGCTGAAGAAATAATACACTTCATTGTCTTCTGCAGAGAGTAAAAATGTTGAACTTAAATATTTGAATAAAATTGCTTGCCCAAACCTGAAAAACAAAGGTAATCCATATGGGATTTCATCAAGGTTATTTTCTTTACATCATTCATTAGGGAAACCAAAATCACTCTGTGGTAGACAAGACACTACTCTTATCCCTTGTGATAACATATAACGTTGACCTCTATATTGCAGTAACATTTTTCACCACCACATAAATACAAAAACTTGCAAGGTAACCCAAGCCAATCTATGATTCTATGATTTTAGTATGTAAAAATATCTCATACACTTGTTTATGACTTTTACAATAAAAAAAACCCAAACAAATAAATAAATAAATAAAAGATCGTGCAATTTCTCTTTTTTTACACCAAGTCTCAACAAAATGTTTTAAAAACTCCAAACATTTGTTTGTAGTCTTCCACAGAGAAAATGTGAACATTTCTGCAGTGTTCAATGGAAGAGTTTTCAAGAAGCTTGCTTTTTGTGAAAACATCTTAGTGAAAAAATAGTCTTCTAACCACCTATAATGATGTTTCTAGCATTAAAGCAGAAATAATTTCAGACACAAATAATATGCAGAAATAAACACCATACTTGGATCAGTCCGTGGACCAAATTCAGTTCTGTTGTAAGCAAGAGCTTGTTAATTTTACTGAAAAAGACACTAGTAGATAGCAAAACAAAGAGACCAGAGAAGGACGTGGCAGATTGCCAGCATGAGACGGAATGTAAATCCAAATTTATATAAGGATAAAAAAAGAATGGAGATCAGAAGGAAAATTTCCCCAAGCTTTCTTAGAAGTGAGGGGCTAAAAAGTATTTCTTGTTTTAATAATAAAAATCACAACAAGAACTTTATTCTAGAAAGTACAGAAATAGCCTTTAAGAAGATGTGGGGGAAAAAGAGGAAGATGTAACATATTTCCTGAATTAGAACCTAGTAAATTAAACAATAAAGAAAATTATTAGGATAATTTAACTCTTCAGACTTGTCTATACAACAATTGCAAAGACAATGGGCCAAATGCATCTCTAGTGTAAGTGGGCATAACCCTCAATATCTATGGTTCAAATTATACTGACTTATGTCATTAATTACTTTAATCTTGAAATTGATATGAGTCATACATATAAGTATTTTACACAAACAGCTAAGTAAAAAAGCTATTAAAAATTTCAGGGAACAAGTTTGGTTTTATTAGAATCTGTTCAAACACAGATTTTGAGGGTACTAGAAGAGCTATTTTACTCTACAAGCACATCATTCATTGTTTCTCAGTGGTGTCATGTATCTTTAAACAGTACAAATTCAGATTTTTACTTTTAGATATTTCTTACCAGCAAACTCTGTGATCAATGCCTATGTTCAGGATACCAAGGTATATCTTTTTTGGCTCAATTTCTCCAGCACCGATATAAAGCTTGCAATGCAAATTTAGTTTCAGATTTCAGCTGTTATGTAGTCTATATCAATTCATTTTTCCAAAGGTGCACCACATAGATAATGCTAAAAGAGTGGAAAGCACTGAAAATTTTATCTTTGAAATAAACACACATCATCTATTTAATACTTTTGATATTACACAGAAACAAAGACTTATCCAATCAAATACTGCTGGTTCACAATGAAAACAACAAAATGGTAATGATACAGGATAGTGGTATGGATTGTTTGTAGTAATGATGCAGAAGGACACATAAAAACTCTTAGAGCCCTGCAGTGTTATGGAAAAGATTATGGTGCCAATCTACCAGTTTAATAATAATTAGCAGGCAAGTATAAAAACACTTAAGCCAATATTATCTTGGACTGCATCAAAAAAAGTGTAGCCAGCGGGCTGAGGGAAGCGATTCTACCCCTTTAATCCATTCCTGTGAGACCCCTCTTGGAGTACTGTTCAGCTCTGAGGCTGTCATCACAAGCCATAGATCTGTTGGAATGGGTCCAGAGGAGTGCCACAAAAATGATCAGAGATCTGGAACACCTTTCCTATGAGGACAGGCTGAGAGAGTTGGGGTTCTTTAGCCTGGAGTATGCAGCAGGGAGACCTTGTTGCAGTCTTTCAGTATTTAAAGTGGGCGTATAAGAAAGGTGGGAACAGACAACATATGACAAAGGGTAATGTTTTTAAACTAGAAGGGAGTAGATTCAGACTAGATACAAGGAAGAACTTTTTTACAAAAAAGGTAGTGAAATGCTGGAACAGGTTTCCCAGAGAACTGGTAGTAGACCCACCCCTGGAAACTTTCAAGATCAGTTTGGATGTGGCTCTGAGCAACCTGATTTAGTTAAAGATGTCCCTGCTCACTGCAGGGGAGTTGGATGAAATGACATTTAAAAGTCCCTTCCAACCCAAACTATTCTATGATTTTGTTATTTAAATCACTTAAAATAATTTTAATAAAAACTCAAAAGAACATGCATGAGGCATTTATGTTCTTCATCTACTTGTGCAGAAAAATGAGATTGTGATGTCATCATATAGAATCTCTACAGTTAGAAAGAACTTCTACGATCATCAAATCTTACAAAGTAAGAACAGCTATATGTCAATGCTATCAGATGACTAGCTTATCTTAAGATGTTTTAGTAGCAAATAGTTGTGGAAACTAAATAACTAGTAGAAAGCAATTGATGCAAACTGTTAATGGAAAAGCTTCTAGATTTTGGACTCATTTGGACTCAAGACCCCTCACGAGATTCATTAGGCCAACAGAGGTGTCCTGAAAGGGAGAATAAGAGCAGTCTAGGGACTAGTATCTGCAAGATGTAATCTGACCATGGTCTTGAATTAATGTAGAGACTTTAGACCAATGCAATTTACTTTGTCTTTCAAACTGGGATATTTTGCATCAACATAAACACTTAATATTTTTTATATTTCTATGCCTACTGCCACGGGAGTTCACCTTGCCTATAAAGGCAAAAATAGTGAGGAGATTTTTGCAATTGACTCTTATGACAGAGAGAAGGAGGGGGAAAAAAGCCAAACACACACTAAAAACCAAGTTCATGGACACCATGTAGATGTTTGCCTGTCATCATTTCATCAGCTCCAGAAAATTAACATAAGACTAAAGAGGACTCATAAGTAATAAAATGCATCTAGGCAGAGAAGCAGTTTGCACAAAAAGAACTCAACAGCATTCATTATCTTCCTCCACATGCCCTATCCTAAGCATAACTATTCACATTTTCCTCAGCCTCTAGTGCTGAAGATTAAAACATCTGAATTCATTTTGTAATGACACTTAAAAACTCAGGAATCATGTGCATGGAGCATAATCTCTGTAAAACATCATGAACCTGCAGGATCCCACTCTCCAAGAGAACCTAAACAATGTTACTACCAGTTTCATGGAAAACACACTTATGAGATCTCCACTCTGTTGTGGATGCTGGTGAGATGACGATATAAAACCAAAAGGATTCTCACCTATTGCTAAAGACCAAACAATTAGCAGATCTCCAATCCCAGACCTAGCAAGACTGTACGGAGAGGAAAAAAAAAAAAATCATGTAATCATTCATCAGATAATAATCTTGTGAGGGAACATTGCTAGAATTACAAGAGGAATCAATACACCTGTAATTACAAAAAAAAAAAAAAAAAAAAAATTCAACTCTAGAACATGTTCATCACAATCAGTACACAAGGCTAGAAGGGATCTACTGGTTCAGTCTAGTCTCCCATAAATGCAAGCATATAAACAATGGAACTTTAGTTGAGAAGGATGGACAGAGGATCTCCTCCATGCACAAATCACACTTCATTGCCCTTTATCAGTTTAAGCCCTCCAGCACTACCTAAAGGAAACACAGAAACGTTGAAGAAGATCAAAGGTTTCAACAGTTTACTACTCATATTCAACAGCAAGGTTAAAAGTTAGGAGGTAAAACTCTGTAGGTCACTTCTGGAAGAAGAGTATGAGCTGGGGAAAGTCCATTGCAGCTGATATATGCAAACATCAGAGCTCCACAACTTACAACTGCAGTAGCTTGAAAAAAAAAATCTGTAAAATCTGTTTGTACAAATAGTTTTCCCATTTATTTCTGGGAAGTAAATATAAAAATTAAAATTCATCATAGACACTTGCAATAAATGCCCAAAGACTGGTGGAACTTTTACTGTTGCCTTTCCAAACACACTAGTCTGAAAAAAGTGCTCAGCTGTACACCATGCTCATAATCTCCATATGGCAAATTGCAACAGTAGATCTACTCTGGCTGAAGTTCAGAGCACACTGTAACTGAAAGAAAGAAAAAAAAACTATATACTGTTAGCACTTTTTTTTTTAAATGCCTCTGCTGTCTTTCTACAAAGAACCCAGACCTAGCAAGGCTGCAGAAAAATCACCACTTGGTATCATAAGCAGTTTTGTTGGAACAGGAGAGGCAGCAGAGGAAGACTGCTACTTCTGATGGCAGTTTTGATTTCAAGTATAGCTGGATTACATTAAGTACCAATAGCTTGATGTCTTTCACATATTTAACTCAAAATAAATTTTAGAAAGACATGAAGAAATGATATTGAAATGTTCTCATTAACTTCTTATCCTCAAGTTCTACAGCATGAATAGTAACTACAAGGATCCAGATGAAAAAATGTGAAATACTGTGCTGGGATAATCCTGGCTAAGCACCAGGTGCCCACTAAGCCATTCTATCATCCTTCCCCTTTCCTCTCCCTCCTCCACAAAGCAAAAGGAGAAAGGAAAGTAAGATGGAGATGAAACCCTTGCAGGTAAAAACAAAGGCAGTTTAATGGAAAAGCAAAGCCAAGAAATGCCAGACACAGAAGCACCCCTAATTTTCACTAGCTTTATAGCCGAACAGACATCATATGGTCTGGAATATCCCTTTGTTCAGTTCAGGTCAACTGTCCCAGCTGTATCCCCTCCCAAGCTCCTGCCCCCCATCCCATTGCAGGAGAATGTGAGAAAGAGCCTTGATGCTGTGCGAGCACTGCTCAGGGGCATTCACAACATGGGTGTTACCAACACCCTTCTAATGCTCAGCACAAAAGCTCTGCACCAGGAGGGCTGCTACGGGAAAATCAGCTCAGCCAGACCAAATACATATAGGTATTCCAAAATCTACCACAAAATCCAATATGATGTGAATTCTGAAAGGAAAACAAAAAAAAATTGAGTGAGCAGCCTGTGTATGAATGCTTCCCCTTGAATTATGAGACTTGCATAGCTACAAGAAACCTACGAAATTAAGAAGCTTTGATGGATGCCAAAGGAGAAATAATAAATAAGTCAGGATAGGTGCCACCATTTGCTAACATGCACATGTCTATCAGTTATCTCAAATTCTTCAGTCTTTTTTAGTAAATCACCCCTTAAGGGTAATTTGCAAACATCTCTGACAGAAATTCATTTATCTTCTTTAATTTCTTACATAAAATTGTATGTTAGAATTGTATATTGCTATTAATGTTCAGGTGCACCTTCAGCACAACACAAAAGCTACTAGGAGAGAATCACATCTTGTTAGCAAGTTAAAAATTCAATTATATAAATGCAAATGTTTGTAGAAAAGTTTAGTCTTCTTAAATACACAACTAAGATACACAGGCAAACATAACTTATGGTAGAAGAACAGACATGAGATGGCACCTGGGGAGGTGGCTGCTTGACAGAGGCTGGGGCATCCAGGTCCTGTGCTGAGGCTCACAGAGAGGTCCCTGGGTCTGAGGGATTTCAGGCTAACCAGGCAGTTTGAAGTCCAAGCTTTAGTCTTCAGCTTGCAAATGCCATTTGGTTCCTTCTTAATTTATGTTATACCAAAGTAGCCCCTCCTCCACACCCACCAACCATCTAACATAATCAGTTTTTCAGTCAGATTTAGATTTGATATTTTGAAAACAGGTGACATTTTCTGTGAAGTGTGGCAAGTTCCTGTTGCCACAAAGTGCAAGCGTAGCTTAGCTCACATCGCCACTGACCATTCAAAGGTTGAAAAGACCCAATGTTTTGTTTTGCTTTCTACTTAGCTTATAAAGCTCTAAGTCTCACACGAGCAGTTTAGCAGCAAGATTGTTATTTTTAGGTCAGAACACTACACAGAATGACCCTGGACCCTATAGACCAGTCAAGACCTAACTTTGAGCACAAAGACAAGCCGTCTCTGAAATCACTGCTTAACCTCAAGTTAAGTCCTTGTGGTCCCTTTCAAACCTGACAGATTCTGATTCTGGTTTAGCAGAGGACTTAGTAGTGTTGGCTTAATGGTTGGACTTGATGATCTTAAAGGTCTCTTCCAAACTAAAGGATTCTATGATTCTAAGTAACACTTCTCATAATACCTCTGGGGATTTGTATGGTTAGCATCTTGAAGCCCTAGCCTTCGTTAAGGAAAAGATATTCTTATCTAGTCTTTATATACAAGTTATCTGAAGAAGAGTCAGCTGTGAACCCCTCTCTTCCTAAACAAGCAGCATTATATCAATTGAATGCTCCTCTCACAGATGTTTGAAGACAATATATCATGACGAAAATATTACAATGGAAAATGGAAAAGGATACAAAAAGTGAAATCCTTACATAAAAATATGCCTACAAAGACAACAAATCCGTAGTCTTCACTTTGGTATAAACTCCAAGTAGCTGAATTTTCATCTTTCAAATTTCAAAAATTATATTGTTGGAAAATTATATCTACTATAATGTATAACCCAACTAATTAATAGTTACTCATAAATTCTCACAGAACTCACTCAGCAATCAAAGTAAGTGCTATAAATGTAGGGTGAACTGTCTTTCTATAATTCATATCTGACAAAGTGGGTTAAAATATTTTAGATGGAAATTTAAACTAAGAGACTATTGCATAGTTTATATTAGAACATGTTAAAAATGTATTTCCACAAGAATACTCTCATGATCATAGAATCATAAAATCAGAGAATCCTTTAGGTTGGAAG
>NW_008610075.1:0-17048 GCF_000691845.1 Merops nubicus
TGTGATGCACAGTACAGTGAGCCTGGGGGAACAACTTTTCCCTGTCTCATCTGGTCTTCCTCTGCCAATATTTTCTTACTTCTATGTACCTAGAAGCAAATCCCCTGACCTGATCAGGAGTGTCTTGATGTACCTGCTGAAATTAGGGAAAAAGGGATGAAGAGGCAGAAATAGGAGAAAAAAAGGTGGTGTATGATTTAGACAAGCTTGCTCTTCTGATCTTGAAAAGTCAGCCAAAGATTTAAAAAGAAGGGAAAAAAAGAGAGGGTTTTTTATAGAGCAAACTAAACCTAAATGACTTTTTCTTTCATTCTTTGCACTGTCTTTAGTCTGAGGACACAGCTGCATGGCTGAACAATGGACTGCTGGTACTTCTCCAGTATTTATTGTCTTCAGATTAGCAACATTTAACTCTTCAACCTCTTAAACTGTCACAAGATAGGAGAACACTAATTGTATTTCTTGTGTTACTTCTAATCCATCTTCAGCTGTCTCTGCAGCACAGTTAAATTGAAATGTGAGTCCTTGTGGCTGCAGCCAAAGACATCTTCAGCCTGGTCCTGCTCAGTTCTGAGCAGTGACACCAGATGAGTTTACCAGCTAATGCTTCTGACATCTGTCACACGACAAATTTGGGTACAGTATTAATCTGTTCCTACTAATTAGGAAACTACGTCTGGCTAATTGTAGTGCAAAAATTCTGAGGACAGTTTGTCAAAGACACGTTTATTAACCAGAACTTTGCCAGCAAACACTGTAATTTTTAACAGCTCTGCTTGCAGGAAGTCCTTCCAGTCTCTAAAAGGGAAAAAAAAGGCTATTTACATTGGCACGTGGATAGTAATTTTGATTTCTTTGCATCACTAGATAAGATGGGCAGAAATTGGAGGCAGGAAGCAGTGTATGTAGCACCAGCTTGCTGCTTTTTGAGTTTGCAGTGGAAACTTGATTTAGTTGCCTAAATCTAGCCTCCAGCTGCCTTTCCAGACGGGCATGAGCCTCCCGTGGATCCTGTTCTATCTGCCAGACTCCTGACAGTGTCTCACATAATCCTGCAGGATGTCAAATAGCATTAGGCGTTTATATTTAAGCAACAGATTGAGCCCTCTATGTTTAAATACCACAAGTATCTTTTTCACTTAAGCTTCACTGAAGGACATTAAGAAATAAAACATTTCTGAGCTGGGATCAGAACAAATTCAGTAGGTTTGTCCAGTAAGGATCAGGATTTAACTTCAGGCCATCCAAGGGGAACCCTGTAGGAGTTCTGTAGATGGAATTAATTTTGTCTAAACCCAGATTAAATCTAGTATTAATTTGCAATACGGATACATCTGCTTTTATGTGTCACTAGCAACGTTTCCTAGCGGTTCTATATTTAAAAAAAAAACAAGGGAACTAAAAAAAGGAATACACCTCCAAAGAAGAGGGAGATTATTTCTGGTTTATCTGCTATTTAGAAGTTTGGCTAATTCTGCTCTGTCTGTCTGAAAGCACCCCGTGGTTTTTAAATGGATAAGATATTTACATCTCCCTACTCTTCTAAAGGGCTGACAGTGTTCATCTGTGCTGTTAAGCCACTGCTGGGTTCTGTCTCGGAGTTGGCTGCAGTTCAGCTGTAAATGGAATGATTCTATTATTATAGAGTTGTGAAATGCCTTGAGCTCTGTCAGGATGTAAAATATTTGGTGACTGCTTGCCAGATAGGTAAACATCTCGACCATTTTACCCTTTAAAAAAATAAAAGGGGGAGGTGTGGCATGTGAATTTAAAACACACGGTGGCATTCTCATTAGAATTATTACTTCTTGTTAGCTCTTTACAGGAAAGAGAAATCCTGAGGCAGAAGAGGTACACTGAGAATTAGCCTGCCACTTTTTTTTGGAACTGCTCAGTAGGTGTTTGAATAGCAAGGAAATAGATTCACTTGGGTGTTGGGGGGGAGCTGGCTCCTAATTGTGTTTCTTTTTTAAGGTTTAGGCAGATGAGGAATTAATGCAGCATTGTGTCACTGCATAGGAACTTCAGGAAATTTGGAAGTTTTGGGGTCTTTTTCAGTGGTTTGTGGGGAGGAAATTGAGCACTTCTCACAGAACTAAGAAGCAGAAACAACAAACTCTTTCCATCTGACATGTTTCAGGGACCTCAGTACCTCATGTTTCAGGGGCCTCTGGGCTGCCCACTCGAAGCAGGACCAGCTTAGTCAGATCAAGCTGCTCTTGAGTCTTGGTCAGTTAAATTCTCAACATCTCCAAAGGTGGAAATTCCTTGGTCTCACTGGGCACTTGTAGTGTTTGATCATTGTCATTGTGAATGTTTTTTTTTTCCTTTTAATCTAATTTGAAATGTCCCTTGTAGCAGCTTGTGTCTGGTGCCTCTCACCCTGGCACCACATATCCCCATGATAATTCTGCATCTGTCTTCTCTTCCCTCTCACCAAGTAGTTGATGATGGCAGTAAGATCTGGCAATGGCTTTCCTGTTACACAGGTTATTCCACCCTAAAGGCAAGGGCTTTGCATTTCCCTTTATTAAGCTTCATTTATGC
The DNA here is from genome assembly GCF_000691845.1 of Merops nubicus. Taxonomy (NCBI): domain Eukaryota; kingdom Metazoa; phylum Chordata; class Aves; order Coraciiformes; family Meropidae; genus Merops; species Merops nubicus. The sequence goes on from NW_008610075.1 coordinate 2,548, forward strand.
TGTGCATGGATGCTTGCACAGGGGGATCTCACAGGAGAAATGAGAAGTCCATGGGCAGTTGCAGAGCTGTGGTCTCACTGGAGTCACAAAGTGGTGACAGGGTAGACTCCACAACCAGTGCACTGCCTTGGATGGACAGACACTCCTGAGAAAGGATCAGGAAGGTAGGGAAGAGGAGATGAGCTCCATACAGTGTGGAGCTGTGTTTCATTTGGGAGGTTCAGAGGGAGGACCAGATCAGCATGTGTGACATTTTGGTAGGCATCTTCTACAGATGGTCTGATCAAGAAGAAAAAGGGGGTGAAGCCTGTTTTGGAGAACTGGAGAAAGTGTCATGATCACAAGCACTGATCTTTACTATAGACTTGGACTTGTGCTGGAGGGACATGGTTACAGTCCAGGTCTCTGGAGAACACAGAGGACAGCTCTTGGCACAGGTGAGAAGGAAGCTGACCAGCTCTAGCAGAGCTGCTAGTGCTGAATGAGAAAGAAGTGGTCAGACTTGTGAAGTCTGATGGGAGCAGTAACCATGAAATGATGGGTGTTAAGTCAGGGTAACTCTCAACATGCCTGACCTGTGTGACAGCCACATGTGGAGCCACCGAGGAGGTGGCTGCTCAAATGTTGTGGGTTGCTACTAAGACTTGGCCTTGGGAGTTTGGTGATGCTGTAGGTTGGTGTTGGAGATCAGTGTAGGTAGTGTGTGTTCTGCCAGAATCTTGATTACCACTCACCATTTTTGATCACAAAAGGATATAATAATACAGGACAAATGAGAAGAGAGATATTGTAGGAAGGCTAGCTCCAAATAACCAACTTTGAAATGTCCTCACAAATTGCTATGGAAACTCCCTTAGGTATTCAGAGGGGAGAAGGAAAAAATCCACAAAATAATCCCACCCAAACCATTAAGGGAATATTCCAGGCCAAAAAAATCCCCGGATCTGCTGCAAGATGGACGATCAGGATGCACCTATTAGAGTTTGTTAATTCTTTGTGACCTGAGGACAGACTTGTCAAGGTTTTAAATTTATCTATCCAGATAAGTCAATAGCAGAGAGTAGAGCAAATAGAAACAAATTATAGAGGGAATGATTCAAAAAATAGCATATAAAGGATTTCCTTGGGGGCAGTAGCAGTGAGAGGGTGTTTTCATTCCTTGGTTTCTGACTAAATACTTGGCAATTTTGAATTAAAACTTATTTTTTTTTACACAGTGAGCTGAAAAACAATTGGTTAGGCAAAAGTGGACTGATAAAATATCGTAGCGTGGACTTCACAGTGGCAGGGGACTGGAGAGGGATCAGAGATTGTTTTCCATGGTAGTGAAGGGAAGAGCAGAGATGAATCACGAGATGATAAATGGATTAGTGTTGCTCCTAATGATGTACATTATATTCAGCTCTCTGTGCTTTGCAGTTTTTATGATATTTGGCTTTCAAGCAACGATTTCATTCATGTGAAGAATCTTCTATGAGCCCATTTCAATTATTTCTTTTGATGTTCAGGCCTTAGCAGAGGGAATTTATATGTACTGCCAAAATAAGACTCGTGTTAAGGCGCACAGGGTTTTGAGTAGTTCTGTCATGTAATTGTAGAAAAAATAAAAACCCTCTTATTTTAGGGCTTGTAGTTTCTTCTGGAAGTGCATTGATGAGGAATTGTTTGAAGAACAGTGGAACTAAACGGAACCAAATCAAACAAGATGCTCAGTGGTAACAAAATTTTGGCTTCTGATATTGAAAGCGCCTAGTCCTTTTCACCATTGCTGCCATTTATAAAACATACATTAAAAAAAACCACAACATAACCCCCAAAATCCTGTTTGAATTGGTAGGGACACTGCAGCAGAGTAGCTCCTGGAGTTCATGGTGTCCATGAGTTTTCAGGCACTTTCTGCAATGTCTGGAAGGTAACATATTGTGAGATCAGTGACCGGGCTTCTCTGCAGCCCTGGAATGATGATTGGTGGTGCTGAGGCTGGGTTCTCTTACAGGCTAAGAAGGGAGAAAGCACCAGGTGTGTTGGAATAAATAGATTCCAGGGGCTATAATCTCCAAATATTGGATGCCACACAGAAGATACATTTTCATGAACTGCATCCCACTGTACAAGATGATCTAAGAAATGAAACGTTTGCACCAGGGTTACAGACACTGAAATGTAAGTGAAGTGTCAGGAACGTTTCTAGCTGTTATTTCATTTAGCAAAAGCCATTTCAGAATCTCTTTACAAACACAGAGGAAGACGTGGGTGTGAATTCCCAACAGGTCCCTTCTCCCTGATTGCTTTGTAAATCCAGGAATTGCTGGTTATGGGTGGATTTGGACAGGCAGAGCATGGGTCACAGTTCAGCTGGAATCCTGAGATGAGGGCAAGGAAACAAAGATACTGCTCGCTACAAACCCACAAGTGTCTTCACCAATTTGTGATGACATATGCACATTTTTGATGACAACGTGCACATGTCAGCACTCAGTATGTGTTTTTATCCATTCAACTCCAGTCTCCCAGCACAGTGCCTTTCCAAAGCAAAAATTTGCAACCAATGATATGTCTGAAAATCCTTTTTCCTGTAAATTTGGATTTAGATTGCATTTTGAATTGGCAGTAACCCTACCAGGTGGGAACTAGTGTGGGATCATATTCCATTCTCTCAGTCTTCCTGCTAAGCCATATGGACTCTGGGTTCCCCATAGCTCTGAAAAGTCTTTCTGTCACCACTTCAGTTTTGCTTGTGGGAATCTATTCTGCACTTGTTTCAGTAAATCCTACCACAAGAATATGATGAGATCTTTGTGGGTTTTTTGGGGGATTTGGGCACAATCAATCTACCCATCTTTCATTGTCCCTGGTAGTAGCACCATGTCCAACACATCAGAGAGACAACAGTGCACAGGATTTCTCCTGCTGCTAGATGTAAATGCTGCAGAAATAAAGACACAAATTATATTGAGATCTTAGGAAACACAAAGTACAGAAAAACCTTTGTCCTCCTCTCCTAAAGATGAGTTTAATCAATTCATTTTGGGTGCAGCTTATTGGTGGCACAAAAATAGCCACAAGGTTAGGTGATGTGTTGGCAGCACTGTAAAAAACAGAAGTGAGGAAGGAAGAGGCAGCTGAGGGGTGGAAGCACCCATCTGGAGACACACTCCTGGAGGGAGGCACCATGCAGTGCAGCCTTGAAGGGCTCTAGCTCCTGGGCTGTGGCAGGTGTGTCATGAAGAAGCAAAGAGCATCTGAGAAAAAGGGGTGAGAAGCAAAGTGTGGGAGAAGTAACCAGGAAGAAGCAGTGAGTATTTGAAGGAAAGCTTTGTGCATGTGCTGCTGACCTGAGCCCGTGCTTGCCTATCCCCTCCCCATGGAATTGGGGTGGATTTAGTAACCCCCAGTGAAAACAGGCTAAGCTTTGGTTTGGAGGTATGCTTGAGTTCACTGATGTGCTTGGTTGTCAGTTTTCCCCCTCTCCATATACCTGATTTGATGATCAAAACCTACTCTTATTTAGAAGTAAATTAAATCAAGTAAAAATTTCCCAAGTTGAGGCTGTTGCTTGTCACATGCACAACACAATGGTGAAGAAGGAGCCCTAAAAAACCCAGCAGTGACTGAAAGCCTGTGCAGCTTCATTTCCAAAAGTAAGCCTGCTATTAGGCACCAGTTGCCTTCTTAAAAAACTTGTATTTTAGCTTGCTGGCCTGGGAAAGCAAATATTTGTAAACAGCCCCATTTTTAATGAAGTGTTAGATTGTTTCCAGTCCTTGCCTCATACAGGGATAAATATTCTCTCATGTAATCGGCTTTTCTTGTGCAGGATCACCAGGAGGTGGTGTTTACATGACTCTGTTGTCATTTAATTTAGTCCTTGGCATTTGCTTCACTTGAAAATAATCAGAAACTAGAAAACACTTCCAAAAGCATTTAGGAATGTTTGTGCTGCGTTTTCTTTGTCAGGAAGCACTGAAAGAAAAACACACTTCCCCCATGTACACCCACACAGAGAAACCATGGGAACACCCTTGTGAGTTCTCACCCTTTGCACCACCAATGGCTCTCCATCCTTAACTTTCCTGGTTAGAGGTAGGACCTCTGGCTTTAGTATTGACACTCAAACGTGTAGCTGTGCCCATTTGTAGTTTGAGGCTGGTGGCACTAGGGTTTTTTCTTTGTGGAAGTGGAGTGATCGGAGCTCACTGAAGTAAATCCATTTTCTGGAGGGTTTGGAGGAGAGTGATCTGTTGCTGTGTCTGCAGTTCTTGAAAGAAAGACCTCCCCATTCTTCAGACAAGTCTGAAGATTCACAGTCTTCCTTCAGTGTGATTTAAGATCTGTGAGATCAGCCCCAGGAATGATGAAAACTGGTGGTTTGCTTTTCCAGGTGAGCACATTCTGTAGAAATGGCCTGTGAATGGAGTTATGGAATCCAAACACCACTGTGTTCATCTCAAAAAGGCAGATAACATCTTAAGAAGGTAAAGAGGAGCACAGATAGAGAATCAGGACAGTCACTGTGCTAAAATATTGCCAGACCTTCCCTTTGTGTCTTCTGTGATTGTGTTCATTTTCCTAACAGATAGCTTGACACATTAAAAGTACAATATGCAATTCTTTCCTCTCCCTTAGCCTGTTTTCTGTGGGTTTTAACCAAAATTATAAGAAATATCCCATTTTTAAGACTCAAACCCTGTCTTCACAATGAAATGTGCCTAAAACATTGTGTTTTCCTGTGTGGCTCTTAGATTTTTATTTCCTCTACCTAACTGCACACAAACTGTCAGTTCAGCTCCTGTTTTTCTCATGCTTTTAGTGTAAGGCAGAATATGAAGTTGAAGCAGTGGAAGTCTCACTGCCTCATGTGCTGTCACTACTAACTTGTTACCAAATATTTGTACAAGTTAGTAACAATCATCTGTGATGCTAGGAGGGACAGCAGGAAGCATCTAGTGAACAAAGATCAACAGAAGAGCTTGGCTTGTGTGGAGGGACTGGAAAGTAGAAAGTGTCCAACAGTTAAAAACTGTGAATGTGGCATTTCTTTCACTAAGCATCATCTTCTCTGTCCTTTACATCTCCTCTAATGATTTTAATTGCTTAAAAAAAAAAATCAATTTCTCTCATAGAATTTACAATATGTATAAAAGAGAGTTGTAAACACAGTATTTCAATATTTTTTTCCCCCCTGGATTTGCAGAGCTATCATAATTTGGTATTGATTATTGGTTTCCCTTTATTATCCTCAATTATAATAATTCTCTCTGGACCTCTTCTGATTTGTTATCTGAAAGTTATTTTCCTAGCAAACTTACAATTACAGTTTTACAGAGTGTTAAATTATTATTTTAGCCTTAAGTTAACTACTGTGTAGAGCAGAGCAATGCTATGAGTGTTTTTTTCTGAATGGAGAGACCTATGTTGTAAAATTGTCAAGGTGAGCTGGCACTGCTTAGCTGCACCTCGTGAGGCTTGTAGGGCTTGTAACTAGGGGGGATTGTCCTTGGAGATCAGTTCTTAGGGAGAAAGTATCTGAGATCTATTTGCACATTCACCCGTGAAGTCCTGCATGAGTTTGTTACAGAATCCTAGGCTGGTTTAGGTTGGAAGGGGCATTTCAAGGTCATCTAATCCAACCCCCTGCAGGGACAGGGACATTTGCAGCTAGAGCAGGGTGCTCAGAGCCCCGGCCAACCTCCCCTGGGATGGTGCCAGGGGTGGGGCAGTGACCACCTCTCTGGGCAGTCTGGGCCAGGGGCTCACCACCCTCGGTGTAAAAAACTTCTTCATTTTGTCTAGTCTAAATCTCCCTCTTTTAGTTTCAAACCATCTCCCCTTCTCCTGTCCCAGCAGGGCCTGAGAAAAAGTCTGTCCCCAGCTTTCTGACAGGCCCTGTGAAGTCCAGAAAGGCCACTTGAAGGTCTCCCTGGAGCCTTCTCTTCTCCAGGCTGAACAACCCCCTGCTCTCCCAGCAGAGGGGTTCCAGCCCTCCAACCTGGTAGCTGGTACTCTTTATTTTGGCTTTTTTAGTTTTCCTTTTCTGGGCAGACCCCCAGCTGCAGCGTATCAGGTAAAAGAGGAACTCCAGCAGTGGTTCTTTGGCCATTACATGCGTTGCAGATGTGTGCTTCTGGAGGGGTTCAGCAACCCAGCAGGTGTTTGAAACTTGGCTGCTGTGTCATTTCCTAGGGTTTAATCCGTTGGGTTTAGTGTCAGAAGGAATTAGAGGCTAGACCAATCAGCTGAGTGCTGCTAAGGAAATCTGTTCTCTGGCTGCTCTGCCTGGCAGGTGAGCGAGTGAATTGTGTCTAATGTTATTGCACTGACTGGAATAAGCATCGGGGGCACGGGAGGGTCAAGTTTCCCTCCTTTGACTGAATGTGCTGTATATTGCTGTCTGAAGGCTCCAAATGGCCTAACACCTCCCTCACTTACCTCTTCCAATAAAGCATCGTTGACAGGAAAGGCAATCTCTGCTTCTTTCTCAAAGGACACTCTAGAGATGCAGTGGAGTGCACGCCTGTCATTCTGCTGAGCTGCCCTGCTCCTGATGATGGTCATGTCCTTAAGTGGCATCAGTAATCTACTTCTCACTCTCCCTCAGAAAACAATTTGGGATTATTCTGCTCTGGCAGAGTGCAGAAACAGCTCGGGCTTGAAACGGCTCTGAAGGGTTTGGGTTAGTTGCATAAATCCTAGAGAAACAAAATATGTATTGATCTCTTCAGCTTTACTGAACCTGTAAAACTGGGTTGGAGACAGCAGTTCAAGTACCTTGTGGCTTTAGGACTTTGTTTACATTTGAAGCAAACGTAAACCAAGAATAGTATCAAAAAAAAATGGCATGTGAGGGAAAGATGACAATGAGAAAATTCAGGATAGGGCTTTGCTTGGTCTAATTACTTCATTTTAGATGATTTATAGTAACACAATATAGTAGATGGCACTATGGTATTTTTTTCTGCTCTCATTTCCAGTTTACCCAACAAATGAAAGATTAGGAAAAGGATAAATGAAGATACTGAACTTCTACCAGAGCTTCAATGCATAGCAAGTTAAGTGAAGCAAATGTAAACCAAGAATAATATCAAAAAGATTGGTGTGTGAGAGAATGATGACAATGAGAAAATTCAGGATAGGGCTTTGCTTGGTCTAATTACTTCATTTTAGATGATTTATAGTAACACAATATAGTAGATGGCACTATGGTATTTTTTTCTGCTCTCATTTCCAGTTTACCCAACAAATGAAAGATTAGGAAAAGGATAAATGAAGATACTGAACTTCTACCAGAGCTTCAATGCATAGCAAGTTAAGGCTAGTTGGGCAGTTGCAGAAATGGGAGTGGAAAAGTCCAAGCTTCCACTTTTGACTGTGCTATAAATCAAATTCACTTCACTGCTTCATCATGGCTGGCCTTGGTCAAATCACCTCCCTTCTGCTTCTTCTGTTTGCCCATTTATCTTACTGCTCAAGGATCTCACTTTTCATACGTGAGCACAGTCACTGACTGACAGGACACAGAAAATTAAAAGCTGACTGGTCAGCACAGATACATTTATGTAAACATATCTTCACAAAATTGATATTAATTGCCAAAGCATGTTGAGCAGCCCAAGTGGGACATAACCTGCCTCAGAACTGAGATGTAGGAGAGGCTTGTGGAGTTTCACTTCTTGGAGGGGAAGATTTTAGAGACGTAACAGGTTTTATGCTATGATTTTCAAGCAAGAGTACAGAACTTTTGGGGAGCACATCACCAGAAGGTTTTGGAGTTTGAGCTCTATGAATATTTGAAAGAGGCAGTTTACAGTAAAAATCTCCTTCTGTCAGACATGTATAAAATGTACAACATAGATGCCAGGGATCTTTTGTTGAACTGTTGAGAACCATCTAGTTATGAGCTGTTATCTTCAACTCTCTTATATTCACTAAACTATAGATTAAAATAAAAGACAGATTCCTAGATTGCCAGATTCTCACTTCTGTTTGAAATAGTGCATCTGTTCAATACATGTTCAATGCTCAGAATTTATTATTATTTTTGATGGTGTGGGATGTGACAATCAAATGCTGAGAATGCTGGTTTGGGTTACATTAGGGCTCTTTTTAATAATTTCTAATCTAATGAACTTTTCTAACATTGTTGGTAATAACCCTCTAGACACCTCTCATCTTTTTGTGTATTTGTCAGAGTATCTGCTGTCCCTTTCTGCAGAGTGCCTGGCATCCTTAGCAGTAGCATTTCACCTTTGTCCAGTGTAGGATCTCTTCTTTCTCTATCAAAGTTTATAAAAAGTGAAAATTGTTAAGAAGTGTTAGTAGTTGGAAAAGACCACTCAGGGAGGTGGTGGAATCACCATCCCTGGAGGGGTTCAAAACACATGCAGATGTGGCACTTAGGGACATGGTTTAGTGGTCATGGGAGTGTTGGGTTGATGGTTGGACTTGATGAACTTGGAGGCCTTTTCCAACCTTACTGAACCTGTGCTTCTAGTTTTCACTGCCTCACTGGCATTCTGTGCTCCATGGAGACGAGCTCAGAGATGGGAAAGAAATGTTCAAGGGTTTGCTGCTGTTCTTAGAAGGTTTTCTCCTTAGCAGCATTGTAGTAGGAAGTTACCTGACTGGTGTTTCAAAACGTATTAAGATATTGCCAGTGACGGTGCTGGGACAGAGATCTGGTGATATCCACCAAAAATCAGTCAATAATACTGTTCAATGTTAGAAATGAAAGACATGGATAAAAAATGCAGAGCCATGGAAAAGCTGTGGTAAAAAAACACCTGGAAAAGGTAGTAAAATATGCTTGTTTTATGACACTTGTGTGTTTTCTGTGTGTATTTAATTTCAAAGACAAACCAGTGAAGAATAGCAACAACGTACAGAGCCAACACCTCCTCCTCGTGTGCTAAAAATAGATGTTTACTGAATCTTCATTTCATACAGTGAATGGTAATGTGAGTGTTAAGGAGAGAGTGGCTGCTCAGGGTAAGGACAGCATTCCAGGGTTAGACATTTTCATGGGTTCTGTGGCAGAATTCAATAGTTCCCCATCCAGTGGATCCCATAAAGGACAGTAAGGCATTAGTTTAAATAGTACATGTATCTGCTTAGGAAATACAGATAATGGTACAGGATTGTAGCAGCACAGCCCCTTTTGTGTCCTCTAGCTGGGACTGTTGCTCTGTAGGAGGGTTCTAAGGGTGCTTAACACAGACCAGTGTTGGCAGTGATACAGCTCTAGGTCTCAGACCTATTTTGAGAGCTAATAATGGTACAGACAAAGCTTGTGGGTCGCCTGAGGGGTTTGCAAGTTAGGCTACTTGCTCCTCTTCTTTCCTTCAGACAGCATACTAAGCAATAGAGGGTACATTAGGGAACGAAATGGTCTCACTAGCTGATCTGATAGGGACTAAAGATGAGCATCCCTGTATTGGGTTTGTGTGGCAAGGTTTTGGTAGCAGGGTGGCTGCTGAGGAAGAGTGTGAGGAGCAAGGAGCAGGAAAAGCAACAGACTGCACCCCCCATTCCTGCCCCTAGCACCGCTGAGGGGAGGAGGGCTAGAAAATTGGGAGTGATGTTGAGCTCAGAAAGAAGGGAGGGGTGTGGAGAAGGTGTTTTAGGATTTGTTCTTTTTTATTCTCATTACTCTACTCTGATTTGATTGGTAATAAATGAAATTAATTCCTTGAATTGAGGCTGTTTTGCCCCTGATGGTAATTGCTGAGTGATCTCTTCTAGTCCTTACCTCAACCCAGGAGCCTTTCATTATGTTTTATGTTGAGGAGGGGAGTGATAGAGCAGCTTTGGTGGGCACTTAGTGTCCAGCCAGGGTCAACCCACCACAGTCATTTAGAGTTTTCAAATAAGTAAAGAAGATGAGACCACCTTTTCATCCATGTCTTCCTAGTACAGTACCTAGGTGTGTGAATTCTCAAGGTTGTTCTAAATAATGACTGGTTTTAGTTATTCCACTAGAGCATCCGACCTCATCACGCTACGGGAAAACCTTGGTGATGAAGGATGGCCCCTCACAACAAATCACAGCTGGGAGGCTAGACCAAGCTCTGAGATGGGAGCTTCCACAAGCCACTGCTCTAAACAGCAATTGAAATTCTGCAGGGGCCTGTGCCTGACAACCTAATGTTCAAAAAAGAGGATGAATTGAAAAGATAGATAATTGCAAGGAAGACATTTGACATTTTCATTTACTTAGAATCCTAACTGCAGTTATTTGGAAAGATGGCTGTTTTTTTTTTTCTTCTTTGGTAGGGGTCACTTCCAGTGCAGGAGGCAGCTCAGGAGAAAACTGGAATTGCCAGCTGCTCTGTGGATAACGTGTGGACAATCTGTGCCTGCTTTGCCCTGTGATATTGGTAACACTGTAAGCTTTACCAAGAGCAATGGCTCTACTAGCTTTGCATCACAACATTTGTTAGCCTTGCTGAAGGTTGACTTTGGATTCTGATTTGATTTGGACTTGTACAGCCAGTCTGATGCCCCATTCTCTTCTGGATATAATTGGAGGTGTTTGGGCTTCCCTAGAATAACCCAAAATGGAAATAGGAGTTGACATATCGCTTCCCCTTCCTGTTCTAAAAGGGGTGAATCATCTAGGGTCTGAACTGGTGTCTTTATTTACCACCCTGGATTCTGCTGTACCTTGAGGGATTGCTCTGGACTTCCCTGCTGTGTGTTTTGCTGTACGTAGGCCAGCGTTACGTTGCTCTCAGAGTGGGAGCCCCTTTGGAATGGTGCTGGTTTTGCTGTGTATTACATTTTATCCTCTCTAAAGCATTATCCTGAAAGAGGAGCGTGTCAGCATCCCGTGGTTATGCAGGGACTGAACTTTCTCAGAGACAGTTCAGCCGTAGGGGTGAGTTTAATCCTGGCTGCTTATGACTACATACTCATTGGGAGTTGTGTGCAAGAACTGCATTTAGTGTTTCTGCCCATAAACGTGGGTTGTTGCATTGGGCTGAGTAAACCCAAAGATGAATTAAAGCTGAGAAATGCAGTCAGAAACGCTGAATTTCTCACACTGAGAGTGAAGAAGTGAAGACGTTACATAAAGCCCCTATTTTGTGGAGGGAACAAGTTGTTAAAAGAAATGTGCACGTTTCAGAATTAGTAGTATGATTGCATCAAAATGAGGGGCCTTGTCTGGCAAAGGAGAGGAACAGCGTGTGAGAGAGAGGAGAAAATCTGCACTGCTGAACTTTCCAAATTTCACTTTCTGTCTGAGACTGATTGCTGAAAATGAGATAGAGTCAAACAGAAATTATCATTTGAATAACATTTTAACCATCTGAAAAAATTGCTCTCTGATGCATGAAAGAATATGAAAGGATACCAGAAAGTTCTCCAAACCATCTCTGGACATCTCTGTGTCCCCCTTCAGAGGGAAACTATATAATTCCTGAAATGTCATAGTCTAACTGGATTTTAGAAACTTAGTGATGCAGACTGGGCTGTGTTTTCTCTTTCTTTTTTTTTCAGAAATTCTCCCGAAGTGTGTAAAGTTTGTAGCAATTAAAAATTCTTTTTGAGCTACTCCCAGTGTTTACTGAGAATAGTTTAATCTTGTTGTAATGGTGTTTTACATTCCTCAGTTGCATCTTCTCTTAATTGAACAGTGGCTCTTCTTTTCATTTACTGTCACAGAGGATGGATTCTAGATCAATGTTCCCTCTCAAACTGATCGACACCTTTCTAGCAGTGGGGCTTCCCATTACAGAGATAATTCTGAGCTGAAGCCTTACCAGGGAAAGGTAGAGTACAAATACAATTTCTTTTGTCTCAGAGACAACTTGTAGTCTATATGTTGACATTTTATAATTACTTTTTTCATTAAGACTGCTGATTTTGATTTGGGTTCATTTTCTGACCAAGAATATCTTTCTGGGTCCATCCTTTCTGAGCTGACTTGAGTTCAGCCTGAATTACTCAACCATAGTGAATACCCTGTTACCTGTTGGTACATCATGACAAGACCAGGCTTTGTGTTGAGAAGCATGAGGAAAGACTGAACAGTTCTTCTGCGTGTGAGACTTGAAGCTTAGTGTCCATTAAGTGTTTCAGCTGGCAGAACTGTTGTAGCTGAAGTGGCAGATGGACTGCTGCTGGGAAGGCTGGTTCTGTGCAGAGCCCTTGCACCAGGCTGCCACCTCACGCTCTGCCATGGCTTCTTTGAGACCACTGCCCCCCCGGGCTGCTGTGTGTGTTTGCTGGAACGTGCTGGGAGTAGCTGGGAGGGTGCCGGGCTGCCCGCGGCTTTTCCTGACACGTCTTGTTGAGTTTGGTTGGCTTCATCTCCTCGGTGTCATTCATGCAGGAAGTGTGTCAGGAAATGGATATGAAGAAGTGCAAACCCTTTTTCTTGGAAACCCGTTGACTTTTAGTCTCCTCAAGTAACACCACTGTAAGAATAAGGCCCCTTTGGGATGAGAGCTTGGGGTTATTGTCATAGCTTAGAGCTTTAACTTAGAGCTTTACCACATTCACTCAGAGCTGTTTGGGTTTTTTTCCACGTTAATTGTTTTGTCAGTTCTACATCAAGCCAAGCAAATCAATGTACACAGTCATTCCCAAGACCATCACTGAATCGTGTAACTGTTTTTTTTTTTTTCACATAGGTATTGACACAGGTACAAAATATAGGTGCTAAATACATGAGGTATTTAAAACTTGTGAAATCCAGGTGATTTTGGTGCTAAGGGCCTTGGGAACCTGTATGTGGGTAAACAAAAGTGTGCTGATTTTCAGTGCTTCTACACAAGAAGTATTCCTACTGATGAGCATAAGAAAACCAAGCTGCAATTGAGAACTTCTAAAATATTTGCTACCTTGGGTTGATTGGTTGTTTACTGATTTAAATGCTTAACTGTGCATTCACAAGAAAAATATAGATTTTTTTCATAGTAAGTATTAGGGTTGGCGTATTTTCATTTTTTCTTCTCAGGTTTCTGCAGAATTGTATTTAGATTTTTAAAAATGGTGAGAGAGCAAAAATAGCTTACTGTTCTGTCAGAGAAACTTTAATTATAGTGCTTGCGGGTGGCAAGAGAGACAGTAGGTCATGTCTTTATTAAAAGATATTTAATTAAGTAGTGTAGGTAAAGCTTTCCCGTCTTCCAAAGTGCCTCCTCTTTGATAGAAATCCAACAGCTGATTGGGCTGGAGTTAAAGAGTGAGTTTCAGGTCAACCAGTGCACTCAGATGTTGCTTTCCCATTGAAGCCACACTCAGCCAAGGCAACAGGAGTCAGTTTTAATGAGGCTGGTGCTGCCCAAGAAGGAGATAGATCATAAATTAGTCATACGAGCAAAAGGAGACATGAAGGGATATACAGAGGAGATAGAAGTGTTTTGGCAGACAAAGAAAGGTGCTTTCCTAGTGAGGGTACTCACATGCCCTCCAAAATCAAAGTAGCAAATGGCAGGGGTATTGTCACCAAGTTGGGATGAGAGTCCTTTAGAAACTGAGTCTTGTCAAGGATAGTTCTCTGGTGAATAATCAGACAGAGGATTTTCTGATTTTTGGTTGGCCATCTCCTATTTGTCCTCATGGAAGACAGACCACTTTGGCCTGTGTCAAGGTTTGACTCACCCCATCCATAGAAGTTGTGAAAGTCAAAATTAAGCAGTTAGGTCAAAGTTGTGACTTTTGATGGACAATCTGAAGCTTGGATTTGGAGTAATTAAAAATTAAACCCTGAAGGCAAATCTGTTTGGAGAAGTTGGCTTCTTGTCTGTGAAGTGGCTGGCACTTCTGTGGCTTTCTCTTCTACTTCATATCGGAGCGCAGCATGTGCCCCAAATGTTAGTAAATTTACCCTCCTAATGCAAAGATATTGTAACAAAATGTTGCTAAGTCTGTTTGCTCAAAAAGAGCTGAGAGAAAACTTAAAAAGATAGGGCTTAGTGCCTGTAAATGTGTGTGTATTATGTTTTAACTACCAGCTTCTTGGACTTGGCTCTGGTTGTGTGAGTGGTCTGACACAGAGATGTGAAGGAGTCCCATGCTGGGACCATCCTTCCTCCTTGTCACTAGTGGCTCTGGGTAGAAATGTGTCTGTTATGCTTTCCGTGTCGGGCCTGTCAGCTGCCAGTCTTCCAGACTGCATTCTCCACCTTCCAGGAGGAGCTGGAGAGGTGAAGGAGTGTCCAGGGCTGCGAGAGGGGGAGAGGCTGGTGGAGCCACGTGCAGAGGCAAAGGCAGCAGATGGAGGCTCCACAAGAGACTGAGGATCCCCGGCCATCTTGCTGCTGGGCAGAGGGAGGGGACCTGAGAGACGGGGGCGGCAAATGGGAGCAGGTCCCCTCCCGGCCTCCCTCACCTTCCCGGTTCCCCTTAGACATCAGCCATGGGGCACTGGAACCCGAGGGCCAGGCCTGGGCGGACACGGCTGAAAGCCCACACAGGGGCCTGCCTGGGGCGAGTCATTCAGCACCAGCCATCCGGGCTGCTCCTGCGAGCCAAAAAAGGAGGGAAATTGTTGTGGG
>NW_008610076.1:0-248 GCF_000691845.1 Merops nubicus
CTGGGCCAGGGCCTCACCACCCTCAGTTTAAAAAAATCTCTGCCTGCTCTCTAGTTGAAATGTTCCTCTTTTAAACTGTCAGCCCTTGTCCTGTCACAGCCGGGCCCTGCTAAAGAGATTTGTCCCCATCTTGCCTCTAAGCCTCCTTTTTTCTTCTTACATTTCTCTCCAGAACAAAGCCAGGAAAGTGCCCTCCAGAGGAAAACAGGACTGAACGGCTCAACTGTTGTGGATTCTGAGCGGGGACG
>NW_008610076.1:548-952 GCF_000691845.1 Merops nubicus
GAATATCTGGAAGAGAGGGAGCTGTCTAGAGATAGCCAACATGGCTTCCCAGAGGGCAAACTCTGCCTGACTAAGCTAGTGGCCTTCTAGCATGGAGTAAATGCAGCAGTGGGCAAGGGAAGAGCTACGACTGTCATCCCCCTAGACTCCTCTAAGTCCTTTGATATGGTCCCCACAACACCCTTACTGCTCTGTTGGCGAGAAATGTCACACATGAACTGTCAGAGGGATAAGGAACTGGCTGTCTGGAGGCATCCAGTGGGTTCTAGACAATGGCTCAACATCTGAGTGGCAACGTGGAACAGGTGGTGTCCCTCATGGGTCCATGCTGGGACCAGTACAATTTAATCCCTTCAGCAGTGACAGTCAGTGGGATCAAGGGCACCCTCAGCACGTTTGCAGGT
>NW_008610077.1:0-4017 GCF_000691845.1 Merops nubicus
AATCGAAACCTCCCCTGTGCAGCTTGAGCCCATTTTCTCTCATTCTATCATTAGTAGTTTGGGGAAAGAGATGAACAAATGCCTTATCTGATACAGAAGGAATAGGAAATAATCATCAGTTCTATTTGTAAAGGAAACTTAATTTTAAATGAATACCAAAAGCTGAATATTATGAATACTATTTATTTAGTACTTTTCACTTAATGATCTCAGAGGTATCTAATCCTAAAATTAGAAAGCATTGTGCTGTCTGTAAGGAATCAAGCTAATCAATGGTATTGTACAGATGCAGATAGATGGTGGCAGTTAGCTAAAAAGTCCTGTGTTTTGTAGTAAAAAAAAAGCATGCTACTTCTTTCATAGAACTTTGAACTGAATGAATAATGACATTAAATTAGAAAGATTAGAATGAAAAATAGTCATTTTTGGCAAATGTGTTGTCAAATAGAAAACAACCATATTGTGAGACATGTAACATCTGTCTGTTATATACACAGAGATATTTTTCTCTGTATTTAAAAAAAACATTTAAGTATTCCCTTTGAGCCCATGCCTTTAGCACAGACGACCTGATGAAAAGTATTTGCATGTTTCAGTCTGTATTAGTCACTAGAAAAGTTTGCAACATCATCATTCTACTTGATAGCTCTGCAAAAGAATTTCTTCTAAGATCTACCTGTGGGTAAGCTTATATTGCTTCAACATGGCCATTTTAAATACCTGATTCTTTAAAAGCTTCATGACTATGAGTAGTGGCAATAAATTCACCCATGAGCCTCTTTTACCTGCTTCCCCAAAAATGTAAGTTTAACTCAGTTTGTGGAAAACAGCTCCACTGATACAAACCTGCAGTAATTTCTTTAGAACAGCACAGTACTATGAATGGTAAAGTGTTCTGGTTGGAGGGGAACAGAGTTTTTGTTAAAATCATTAGGAAAAAGTCCCTGGAAAATAAACCATAGACTCATAGAATGTTTTAGGCTGGAAGAGGCCTCTAGAGGTCATCCGGTCCAACCTCCCTACATAAGTAGGGACATCTCTACCTAGGTCAGGTCGCCCAGAGCCCTATCAAGACCAAAATCTATGATAAATCTTTCACCAAGATGGAATGATCCACAGAAATTATGAATCTCATTTAGAAAGAAAAAAAAATCCGTAATATATTATTTGGAGAAATACCATTGTCCAGGTATCAGAAATCTTAAATGTTGGTTGGAATTCACCGAGAATGCTCTATGCACCAAATGAAATGGAAGATAAAAGACATTGATAAAAAAAAAAAAAAAAAAAAAAAAAAAACCGTTTGAAAAAATTTTGAAATTGAAAAAAAAAAAAAAAAAAAATCACATGGAGTTAAAAAGAGGGGTTTTTTTTTGTGGAATATACATGCTTACTTTCAAATAATCAAAATTTATCTTTAACAACAAAAAAATTGTTTGGCATAATAGATATACAAGCTAAATATTCTATTAATGCTAGTTCCAGACAGGAATACAATCATAGGATCAGACAGGTATGCATGGCTCTGTGAAGGATTAATACAATGTTTAAGAATGTGACGAGAACAACAGTTTGGGATATCACTTCTGGATTCCTCATAAGCAGTAAGTAGGATGGGTGGCTAGGTCTGGAAGGCTGATTTAAAATTGTCTTGCATCTCAGAGGGAAGCAATACCTGAAAGCCCAATTCTGTAACATGAATGCTCTCTAGAACCAGATCTACCCAAAATTATAAAAGGAGCTGTGCTGAGTCTTTGGCTTGTCTTTTGGCAAGTCCAACACCTTCAAAACTAAAACTTTTATGCAGCTAATAGAAAACTCTGATTACAATGTTTTCTAGCATCTAGTGTTTTCTGAAGGAAAACATTCAAAAAATCTGATTTTCAAAACATTCAAATAATGAATTAGAGATTGTGTTAGATTTTAGGGGATCAAAGAAAGATATTACAGAGGGAAATAAACATTTCATCTCAAAACTTCTTTTCAGTGCCTGGTTTCTGTTTAGAACTTTAGAGATGGGGGCATCTAGATACATGGTGGGCCTCATTTGGAGGGATGCAGACTCAGGATAATTGGGAGTAAAGCATCTGTCCAGTTCCAAATCCAGAAGAGCCAGTGCCCCCATTTGTTGTGCGTCGGGAAGAGCCTCCAAAGTCTGCAGGAGCCAGGATACTCCTCTTTTCTCCAGCTTTGACCACTGGTTGTAAGGGTATGCTGTGAGTTACCAAACACTCATCATCCTTTACATGTCATTCTTCAAACAGTGATCTAGCCAAGGATTCTGAGTAGCACAGTAAATGAAACCATTCTGATGAATTATGGTTAGGAAACTAGAGGTGTCATGGGAATGAGGGAGTCTTTTAGATATAACTTGTTCAGTATGCCTTTCTTAGTTTTCTAAGTATGTACTTAGTTACTGGAATTGTGAGGCCATCACTAACAAAATTACCTTAGCTACGAACACTTGCAGGATTGGAAGTGACTCAGAAGCCTGACTCGTTGCTACAATGCCCCTCTAGTGAGAGCAATAGACTGCAAGACCAATTACAGTTGCAACCTCTCACTGGCAAATTGCAGCCTCATTAGCAATCCTGGCAAGATGATGGGGTTTTTACATTACTGGTCCTCTTGTTAGCCCCTCAAGCGTGTGACTGAAGCACTCTTTCAGAAGCAGTTTGTCGAAGTGAATGTTGTAAATATATTTCCTTTATAGGCAAACAGATGCACTCTGCCTTTCGGGCTATCAAACCGCTGCATTCAGAAACGTACAACTCACTTCAAATTAAATGGGACAGAGCTAAACCTGCCAAAAATTAAGATCTTGTGATAATTGTAAGCACACAAATTTTGTCATATTTTTGCAGTGAGCCGGGACACATTAAGTAACATGAAGTAACTTCCTCTCCCCAACAAACTGACTCTTCAGTGGGGGAGGGTTACCTTTGTTTTCAGTGATTGCCCTGAGATTAGAAGCTTACTATTAAAACCTGCAGGGCCCAAATGCATGTCCATATGTGTTAGGGTCTGGCCAGAAGAAAACAGCATACTAGGACAGCTGGCAATAGTCATCCAAGGTTCATAAGCTATTCAGGCTTCTTTCCTTCAGAATATTCACCCTCATTCTCTGGCTGAATTCTCAGTTCATAAGATTTTAGTACAGGGTAGAGAAAAACGCTCATTGAGTTCTAAAGGTAAAAATGTTCAATATAAGGTAAGGTAAAATTCCAATTTTTCTCATAGATCTTGAGAGCAGACTAATCTGTTCTTAGGTTGTCCTGGGAAAGCTGTGTGGAGCATCCAGGCAGGCTGCTTCCATACCTGTAGAGCATACTAATAGCAGTTTAACATGTTCCCAAATAGCTGCTCACAAATGCTTTATAAAGGACAAACAGTTCCACAAATCTTCTCAAATCATATTCCCCCTGATTAAAGAGCCTCAAGAAGGGCTTCTTTGCTAAAAAGAAAAAAAATGCCACACTATGAGGTTAGCCTGTCATGGGCTGTAAACAAGGCATCTGTAGCCACACTGTTCAAAACTGTTTCTCCTCTGTGTTCTTCCTCTATTCATCAGGTACTGTCCTCTGGGTGGCTTCTTCTTTGACAAAAATAATTAATCAAACTGCCTACATATCTCTTTTCAACAGCTAAGCCCATCGTGTTCCAGGGACAAAAGCCTTTGATAACAGCCAGGACAGATGGCTGAAGCCAGGCAAGGCATTTCAGAGGTGTGCCACATGTCTGTTATCAAGCCTGGTGTTATTGGAAAATCTCATTGTCTTTGATATTTCAATTGAAGTGCCACACTTGAGAATATTCTTGTTGTCCAAAAAATCTCATATTCAATTGTTTTTGATGCCTCATTTTGGAAAAAAAAAAAAAAAAAAGAAATGGAAAACATGACCCATCTGCAAACTTAAAGCTGAACAATCCAAAGAATACAAACTATGTCATGTAATAAAAATCTTGTTCGAGGACTTCTAATTTATCTTTTGGTGGTTATTCAGCCCATATTCCTGC
>NW_008610077.1:4048-44127 GCF_000691845.1 Merops nubicus
TGCTGGAATGCTCTCTTCTTTTCACACTGATACTGTATAAGCCCCTGTCTCCAAGGAATGTGTACCACTGCAGTGCCAGGATGGTGTGCCCAGGTATTTGTGCCTTCATACTTCCTTTCCTGCAGGGCTTTCTGCCTCTCAAAAGGTGTCTGTTACTTTCCCCTGTTTCTCTCTACTCTTTGATCTGCTTGATCATAAGTCTAACATATTCTTAATTTCCTCTTGCTAGCACATTTTGAAAGGCTCATGTATGATTTACAGTTGGTAAAATTGCCACTGGGATGCCCGTTCTCTTCCTTTAGCATTGATTGTCAGCACTGATGGATAGATTCTGGGGAGGCAGGTGATCTTTGAAATATAGCAAGCAGGACTAGGAGGAAAGTGCCTGGAGGCAGCTTGAACCACTTAGAAGCATGTAGTCACACACCGTGGTGTTAGCTTGCTCCAGGGAAGAAGGGGAGTGAGCGCTGAACATCAAAGTGCAATGGAAATGTAAAAGCCCTACTGCCTGATTCCTCCTTTCATCTCTGCTTTTTCTCCTGGCGAGGTGTTACAGGCAGTTCTGCTTTCTATGCCACTGAATACATTCAGGCTTCAGTGACTGTAAATAGAGCCCGTGGATCTGGTTTTTATCCGTTAGAAATTCCATTACTCGCTAAAATGGAAAATACTTTCAATCAGCAGAAGCAGGTATAAACAGTCATTCTAGGACAGGCAAGGCTCAGATATTCATCACCTTTTAGCTGCAAGAGGATGGGGAAGAGCAGGAAAATTAGGAACAATCCATCCTTGGGCACTCCTTCGGCCAAGTCAAAGTCATATGCTGCACAGTAGCGACAGATCGGCTTCTGGGCTGGAAGCTTTGGTACAGAAAACTGCCTGTCTGACACTGTGGCTTGTCCCAGCTGCAATCGGATGAAGTATTGAAAAAAGATGTGACACACAAAATGTACCAAATTTATACCTAGCGCTCCCTTTCTTGGAGCTGGGAACACCACGGAACCAAGCCGATGTGACATTTTGCAAGCAAGAAGCTACTGAAAGATAACGGTAGCCACTCTTTTAGTTGTGTGCCCCAGAAAAGACAATTCCTTCCGGCAGGGCTTGCGCTGGTGCTCGGCTGGGATGCGGCCAGCAGAGGGTGGCAAAGCTCAGTGCACGGACGGGCTCGGGGCGCCGCTGGGAGGGGCTGATCGCCCCGCCGGCTTCCAGCCGCTACAGAGGGTATTTAACATTTATCGCCAATCTTGAGGCTTCCTCATCTATCATGTGGGATCAAGATTTATTCCCCGATCTCTTGTTGCTAGTGCTATTGCTTAACTGCAGAACTTTACCGTGCGCTTCTGTCTTTCCCGTACACTCAGGCACTAGAAGATGCGCTGCCTGTCCAGCCCAAACCTCTGCTGACATCAGGAGGTGTCTGACTCCGCGTCAGGAGGAGTGTAATTCTTTAACATCTATAACCCTTTCAGGTTTTTTGAGGAATCGCTTGTCTATATGAGTTTAAAGAAAAAAAAATTCTGCAACTTATAGCTTATAGTGAAGTCTAAACAGATACTCTGTAAAACTGTGTTTGTGTGTTAAATAAAAAAAATTTGGTGAGAGCTCCTGTATAATACCAAAAGTTACCATAGTTCATGGTAGGCAATGCTCAATGATGGAAATTCATTTAATTTTTATCAGTGCCCTCCTGAGAAGGGCATGTTTTTCAGTCTTGCTCATTTAGGAACATAATCTTTCTCTGATCTTTGACGTGGCAAAATGAAGAAGTAGATTATGGCACAGAAACTGGAGGAAGAGAAGAGCCCGTTAGACCATATAGCTCATCCCCAAAAGGCTACTCTGCAGTGCACTCTTGGGTACTTTGCCAGTATATATAAAAAACTAAGAGCGCGGAAACAATAAAGGAGTAATTCTAGTATGCAGAAATTTCAGTTCTTTTCTCTCTGCTTTGATCTAGCTATAGAATGAAGCAAAGCAGTAATTACTGCCATTATAGAGGACAAATCTATTTGCATTTGCACACTGCTTCAGCTCTAGCTGCGAAGGTCTAATCAGTCGTATTGCTGCAAAAATATTCTCTAGCCTCTTCTCAAATCTGTACCTGATTACAGTGCACTAATACATGGCCTTTTAACTCCACCCATGTGCTGGTCCTCATCAGTACAGGGCTGTGGTGAGAATTTTGAGTCATGAAACAACACAGCAGTGTCAGAGGTTCAGTAAATATTACTTTTACCTCTAAGAGAATACTGCCCAGCCTTATGTGTGGAGGTAACTGTGCTTCTAGAAGAACTGTCAAACTCTGAGTAATGCGTGTATCCCATTTTACAGTTTTCCTTGAATAGTGACATTTACTCCAATGTCCTTACTAGCTTTAGCCATAATAATTACATTGCATTTCTCTCTCCCAAATTTCCCCTGCAGTTTTGATTGCAGGCTGTATTTATCATTCCCTGTTCTACATGTTTTACTGGAGTAATAAGCACTATCGAGTGACTACTACATTCAGATGCAAACATCACTGCAGAATGTGACATTTATTTATAAACTTACTGTGACTGAGGAGGTTGTACCTGCTTTTCTACCAATCGGTGGGTTCATTCTGGTTTGACAAACCTGGAAATTTAAGGTCAGTTTAAGCTTAGTAGGCAACTCTCAGGTCTGATATAGCTTCTTTCTTTCCATCAGCCAGCACAGAAGTGTTGTAACCTGTCCAGGTTGAAGATCCCTATAGAAACAGGAGGTGGCTGGAACAGCACAGAACTGGCACATTGTTAAACTGCTTGTGAGCAATGGACGTGCTAGAGTTGAGGACAGATCATTCATTACTCTTAAGTTCCAACACTGCTTGTTCCTTGATAGTCTGTGGTTCAGCTGAAGGAGCCTTACTATACCATGTAAAGGGTTAAAAAAAAAAAAAAAAAATACCAAAAAGTGTAACTTGCATTGAAACAATCAGCATGTTCTTAGAAGGGCAGCTGAGTTTACTTTCCTCCTTTTTATTAACTAATTTATGTTAGTAAACACCATGTTACAAAGCATTGTATTACATGGATTTGCTTTACCAATAGGCAAATGTTTATATGATTCATCTGACAGAACTGGTCATGCCTAGAAAAGAAAAGGTTACTCCTCCTATGAACTTCTTAAAAATTCAAAACTGAATAATAAAAACAAAGCATGTTCAGGGCGGTGTCATGGACTGACAGACGTGCCCAGTGAATAGTGATCTAAGTCCAAAGTTATTCATGCAGTTTCTCCACATTTACACCCTATTGACAGGAATCAGTGTCTGGGAGCAATATTCAACCTGAGTAATGAAGAAAAAGAGACAACAGTTTTAGTGTTATTTTCAGATAGGCAAATCCCACATACTTGCCTTATTGATCTTTGTACTTAATTTGGTACATAATTCACTTGAGTTAGGCAAAAGTTATTTGTCCCCTGGTTTGATATTTTTACATACAGACATAAGAACTATATACCCTTGTAATCCACTGTTACTGTATTAGAGCTGTTCTACTAATATCTCGTTTTTTTCTCATCAAAAACATTTATCTTCGTATATTTATAAAGTAAATTTTCCATGTGAAAACAGCCAGTACCTCACAACTGCATTTCCATTTAATCAATTTAATTATCATTCATTTGCCTCACCCAGGAAACATTTAAGGCAATTTTCTACTCCAATAATTTAAACTAAAAGCTACAGTAGTAGCTTTAGATTTTAAAGATTGTCAAACCTCATCATGTAGAAAGGGAAATTTTATTTGTTAAACAGGACACACAACCATGAGGAAGACCCTGTAATTAGAATAGCATGTCCTGTAACTGGGCATGTGCAAGCCTTGGAGTTTAGAACAGTGCCCTTCTTGAGATGCATCAAGTTAATCTGTCCCAAAGATGTTACTTCCACAAACTGTTCAGAAATATTGTGGTAAAACTCTCTTTTATACATCTGATCTGTGCCTCTGTAAGTCTTCTTAGTTGAATCCTACTGCTAGTAAAATAAAATACAATTCTTTAGAAGATGCTGATAGAGGTTCTGGTTCTCTCTACCCCCTAATACCCACTCAACAGAGCCAGGAAATCTGGGGCTACCATCTTTTCTTTAGACTGTAGACTAAAACATTCTCTTCTGCCAGAGCTATTCTGTCTGGAATCTGGCACAAGATGCTGAGTTGCCTAAGGAGTTACAAAATGCTGAGTTAGTTTGCGGGGGAAAGAAAATGAAAAACTGGAGAGTGAGTGAAGTACATCTTGACACATCCATAGATTCCTTCTAGAGGTTCAGTCATATATCCTACAGGATCCTATAGGCTTATATCCTAGAAACCAGAAGGAATAAACAATAACTTCCACCTACTGTGTTCTACTAGCAATAACTAACCAATTCGTTGGAAATTCCTAAGCTTAAACAGGACCTGTCTTTGGCTGTTGTCAGTGAAGAGCATGGGTATACGACACAGCCACAGGATTTACTGCTGTGTGCTTGGTGTTAGAAGATTTTAGTCATCACTCAGTGATTTACGAAGAAAGTCGGGTTGTAGAACCTAAGATAAATATTTTGAAGCGTATTTCAGATCTCTTCACTTTTTCTGTTACCAGTGGCCTTCAAACTGGCTGATATAGAAACCTCAGCTGGATTGTTTTCATCCACATTCAGTATGTTTTCTTGTTTATAACTCTGAACAGCCATCATTTTCCCAAAAATCCAATACCATAGGAAAATCTAATGAACTAAGTTGCCTATAGTACTATGGTTACTGAAACACAGCCTTTCTTACACCCACATATACAGCCTCTCTGAGGTGTAACATGTCTTTCTCTCCATTAGGCCTTCCCATCAAAACCTCTGACTTAAGAAGCAGAGAGAAGATATCTATGACTACTAGAAAAAAAACTTGGTGGTAGATCTTTTCCATTGCTCCCTGGGAAATTCTGCTAAGCAGAATTACTTCTCACATCATCTAATATCCTGCCAGGGACACAACTGTGCTCCTTTGAACCATTTGTCAGATCTATAGATGCTAAAGCTATATATATAGTTCTAATATCGTTCCAATAGCTGTCATTGTGCCTCAGGTAACTAGATGTGGTAAATTTGTGAAGTCAGTTTCTTTTCATTCTTCCAGTTATTTCTATAGCATAAAAAAAAGGTTTTCTTCTGGTATAGTTTACAGAGAATAGCCTAAGGTGAATGTACTATTCGTCTATCATTACTTCACAGAATACTTGAGATGTTTCACTGACATTTTTCTCTTCCTTTGACTGGCTAGCAAATGCATTATTGTAGAAAAAAAAATCATAATACCCTTCCTAGTGGCAAAACTGATTTAAAAGATGACAAAAAGAAGAATATAATAGTACATAAAGCATTTTAAAATAATGGATCACTGTAACCAGAACATTTGATGTGAAGCATTCCACTGTATAGAAAATGTTACAGGAGAATTTCGGTACGGTGGAAATAGGAAGGTCAGGATAAAAGAATAAGTATTTCATTTTCATCTCTAATATTTATGTTTCCGAGCACATATTTTAAATTTGGACTACTGACTTTTTATGACTGTTGTGATGGTGATCAGTCAATCAGTATGTTACCTCATACACAAGCAGGGATACACTCATCTGATTTTCCTGTTGTGGGCTAATTAATACTGCTCTTCCTTGTGCAAAGAAAGGAACGCAGCTGAGGGGTTTTTCAGCTTTTGCTTGCATGATTACAACCTGTAGCTACATTCAGCTGGCTTCAGGCTAAAACATAATCATGTCTGGATAGAGTAAGATTCTTTAGGGACTTGGAACATAAAATGAAAAATTCTCTGCAGATTAGAAAACATATTTGGCAAGAAAGATTTAAATTACAAGTCTCATTCATGCTACATAGCATAACTGCACAAATATTTTGAATCTGGAGTTGTACTTTTTAAACCTTTAACACAATAAAGACCCGTAGCAGTGAGATTCAGCTGTGAATAACAAAACTAAAGAAAATACAACTGCTGATAAAATCACCAGGCAGATGGGGCTGTCTGTATTTAGGACATGGAATGTGCATGGTATATTTTCACTTAGTAGTTTCTGTTATATTCTTATTATGTCCCCTACAGCTTTAAATCAAGAGTAGATTCATTTAGACCTGGTAGGTTTTCCCATAACTTGCATATGAGTATGCAGTTACTTATGAAAGAAGCAGCATCCTATAAGCCCACCTGACATATGTATTTATTGTCAGAATTTTTTCAGTTTGCTGTAGTGCAGAGGGACAAGTGCTTCGATGCCAGTTTCTGCAAGCTGAAGAACTGGCCAGGATTTTTTAGGAAGCAAAGCTCAGCACAAGTTTTCTCATCTGACTGCAACATTAAGGCATGTTTTTACCATGTGCCAAGGGCTAGGGCTGGGCTGGCCATTAGACAAATGACAGATGCTATTAACCCCTCTCCCTTCCCACGGGGAAAGCGTAATGGAATAAGGAGGAGAGATTTATGGACTGCGAAAGAAAACTGAAACAGCTTTAAGACAATAAAGTGGAATATACAAAAAACCAATATCAAAACTAACCTTCCTGATAGCAGTTACATCACTGTCACCACTGATGGTGTGGAGCAGGCACTGGAGAAGTCCTAGACTGGCTTTAGCAGTGAACTGGAACCAGATTCAGGAGCTGCATTCTGGAAATGAATTCAGGAATATACACATTGGGATCAAAGGCTGAACCAAGAGTCCTCCTCAAACAATGGCCCTTAAAGAAGAGTTTGACCCTCATGATCCCGCAGCTTTATACTGAATATGACATATATATGGGATGGAATCCCTCACTGGTCATTTTAGGGTCACCTGTCTCCTCTGCTCCTCCCCACAGGTGCAACCTTTTACTTTCTGTAGTCCCCTGCATGGTACATAAGATTTACCAGTGGCCTCGGTCTGCACAGGAGCAAGTATAAGCCAGAGCCTTTCTGCACACCAGTCCTTGGTAGCAACACTAAACACTGAGGATTATCACTGCTAGAAGCACACACTGCAAAAATAACTTCAGAAAGTGTGGTTACTTAGATTTTTACCTGAAAAATAAAATCCCTGAACAGAATTACTTCTGCTCTAACTCAGACTGGGATACCATGAGAGATTTGTAGGACTTACTACAACTTGTATTGTTGTCATCTCACATGTTCCAAAGCTGGCTAATGCAAAGGCAGCCTGCTTGTCATTGTCTTTGTGTCTCACTTTGTTCACTGGTCATACATAGTATTGCCTCTCGCAGCAGTTCGTTTGGACACTGTGTTGTCTTGCATTTCCAGAAATGGTGGTAATATGGGGTGTTTCTTTACCAGCAGTAGTTAGCTATAGTTATATGTTTAAGTATTAGGTATGCTGCTTACTGACATTTTTCTTATATGGCTTATATTGCTAAAACTCTTGCCAGGCTTTCAGCTTTCCTGTCTTGATGACTCCAGTATCTTTTGCCTTCACAGATGTGGTCTAGTCTCATTCGTGGCTATTCACAATGCTCCTGTTAAAATCATCCTCCCAGTCCCTTGGCAGCATCTTTCTTTGCATCTTTCCTCCAGCCTCCCCATTCCATTTTGTATCAGTCACACCCAGCTTTCCTCCACTTCAAAACAACAAATTCTCTCTCTTCTATCAGTATGCTGAATAAACTTCTATTATTTAGAACTCTCTGACAAGAGCTTCCCAGACACCCCTAAAGCAGTTTCACTATCTCTTTTTAGACCCCTTCTTAAAACCAGCTGTTGCTAAAGGAAACTCTTGCAAAAAAATAGGCTTTCATTGACCTGCATCTAAAGCTCTTCCTGAGCATCTAGATAGTTTCTTGTGCAGTAATTACTCTGTAAAGTCCTTAGGAGATGGCTTTTTTTCCTCTACATTTGAGGAGCAGCTTGTTCAAGATTGTCCCAATCCCAGAGTAGCATTCCTAGAAAGCAGCCTTCGAAATAAATTCACTGGAAAATTCTAGAAGTATCTGGACAGACAATGTGCTTTCCAAACTTCTTTCCTTAGTGTGTGAAAATATTTAGTAACGTATAAGAAACAATGCTAAAGACCAGGATGTCTACACTGGGTATCTAAAGAATTATCATGACTAAATTTGGTATAGTCAAAACTTAACTTGATATATTATTTTAAGATAATTTTAACTGAATCAGAAGAGTATCGAGGGTCAAACTGCAATGAGGTTTGGGCAATTATTTCTAAAAGACATGCCTACATTCAATTCCAGTACTGTTGATTTTTGAGACAATTTCAAATCAGGATAACAGCACCACAGTCAGTTTTTGAAGAACTCATTCCTTAAAGCAGACGTATTTGTGCTTGGGATAAAACAACTAACATCACTGCAGAGTCTTGGATCATTATTCTTTGGGAATGGATAGAAAGTGACCTCATTAGTCAAGGAGGACCACAGCTGGAAAAATTGTTTTGCAGCAATTGGTCTCTAACTGGTAGGCAGCTTATATAAATACATAGAAAATTCTCAGGACCATTGGGGATTTCTGTGGTGACCTATCTGCTTCCCTCTTGACATAATAAGGTTACTATACTTCAGAAAATCTACAGCTTAGTAAAGTATCTGAAAACAATTTGTAATTAACTTTCAAGTTGCTTCTTTAGTAGCACCTTTTCTGTCACTCAGTTCTGTATTTGTGTGACTTCAGAAACATCTTAGTATAGCTGAGGGCAAAATGTAGCTACATATGGTAATGCATGAAGCTCTGTTTTAATTATTTTTTTAAATTCTGTAGTTAGAAGAAAACAGTTGTCAATTTATGTGTTGTGTTTATGGTGAAGGTATTTAATGCAGTGGGGCTATTAACTAAATTGGAAATGTACAGAATTTTTAAAATCTACTACAGGTTCTAACAACAAGTGAATTCCACTTTTCAAGATATTTCAATATTCTTGTTAGAATACATATCTCAGATAGCATTACCCAGTTACATAAACCAATGATAACGTTTCCTGTGAAACTAGTGAGGATTTAGCAGTGCATTTTGAAGTGTGACTTTGTTGCCCAGCTGTCATTGTGAGTTGTTAAATGTCTGTCTCTTTTGGAGACCTTACCTGTAAATTTGAATACAGCTAACATTTAAAAGCTGATAAAATAAAAAAAAAATTCTTCTAGAATTCTTCTAGCAAGTCACAGAGCTGATAGTAGAACAGTATTAATTTAAATGTTCTACAATATTAGACAAATTAGTCTTAATAATGTATCCTTAAGAATAGATTATCTTTCCTTTTGAAAAATAAACAGCTAGAAGCATTGCCCTCTGCTACCAACAGAGGACAATTATTCAGAAAAGTCATTGCCTTGGAATTGCCTGTGACATTTCAATACTAATACCTGAACAGTTGAATAGGAAAGATAATTTTTATATGATAGCACTTTATGTTCAGTATTCACATGATACATTTATTTAAAAGAATCTGAAGAGAGTAAGAATCTGCCTAATACTGTAGGTTAAGCAAAAGTGCCTGGATACTCTGCCTGAATGCCTGTCTTATCTTTACTCTGACAGGTTGATAATGTGGTTTTTTTTGTGAAGGCCATGGTACACATTGGCCAGTTAAAAAGATGGGAATTCCACGTCACTGACTGTTTATTTTTTTGGATCACTGATGTCTACCATGGATCCAGGTAACCATCTGAAATACTTAAAAAAAAAAAAAAAAAAAGGCGTAAATAAAAACATAACAACTGAATATGCCATAGAAATGTTCAAATTCTCTGTTCTTGATTTTTTTTATTCCCAGAGTTATTAAATGTCTGCTATTCTGATAATCATAAGTCAAATTTGTTCCAGATGTTTGATGAAGAAATTTGATCCATTTGTTTAGATGAAAAACTTTATAAATGAAGTTGCTGAGGAGATTGGAAAAAAAGTTGTTCTTCAATCCTCAGGACACCTAATCCATTCATTCTTAATATGTGAACCTCTGTAGTGCTGGACCCTCATAGTTGATAATTTAGAAATTACACTCATGTGTAGATCAGTTTAAAGCTATGGGGAATGTAGCTTTCAGACCTGGATTTATAAATGCTGCTTATAAGGTATCAGTTTACAAGTAGAATGCAGTGTTTCATGAGATATACAACTCTAAAAATATAGATACCAAAAGGTTGACTTGAATATGCAGATGTGAGATTTAAAGTCTAAAGTTACAGTAAATAGAATCATAGAATCATAGAATCATAGAAATAGACCAGTCTGGGAAGCAAACTCAGTGAATTTTGGAATCACAGAATCACAGAATCATTTACATTTGAACGGACACCTGTAGATCATCTAGTCCAACCTCCTTATCAAAACAGGGCTAACCACAAAGTTAGCCTGGGTTTCATAGATTTGTCCAGGTATTGTTACGTTGAAAAAGTCAATGAGAGGAGAATCACAAAATCAAAGAGTCATTCTGGCTGGGAGACCTCCAAGGCCATCAAGCATCCAGCACTGCCAGGTCACCACTAAACCATGTCCCTTGGCATCACATCTACACATCTTTTAAATACCTCCAGGGATGCTGACTCCACCACTTCCCCTTGATTTCTAGTGTAACCTGACTCTGAAAGTTTTTGGGTGTGATCCCTTCAAAAAGGATGGAGCAGTTCCTCCCTGTGTTCTGGTGTCCGTGTCACTCATCAAGAGCAGCAAAGAGACTATGGGAAAGGTGCTGGTGGGAGGAGTGAAGCCACCAGCTCTCAGTCCCTGAGCATCAGAGACGTGCAAAATGAACCTGCCACGTGGGTGGGCACAGATAAGGATATTCTGACTGCTATCCTCTGGGGCTGAAAGGCAGGCACAGCAATAAGATGTGGCAATAGGCTGCCTCGGTAGTTGCAATGGAATAAGGTCAGTGACAGAATAAAACCAGCGTGTGAATAAAAGGATCTGACCTCTGCCTTAGTCACTAAAATACAACAAAAAGTGTAACTTTTTGGAGTTTGCCGTAGCTGTTGTTACCAACACATTCTGTGCAATGACCTTCCAGCCCAAAGAGATTTCATGTATCTTTATCAATTCTTTTTTTTAACTTTTGACGTTTCAGGCAGAAAAAAATAGATCTACCTTCATGAGGTCTGCTGAAGCACAGCTATCTCTGAGCTATATGAAATACCTCACATTTGGTGATATTGATAATCATGGGGTTCTTTCTCTATTTCAAGTTACCATGGTTACAGCTGAACTGGAAATGTGAGTAGCACTGCTGTTGTTATTGATAAAATTGAATATTCATCAGAAAGAGCCATTTCTCTTTCTTATAAAATAGAAGGATTTTGCATTAAGAAGCATAATTTATAAATACAGCAAGGTAATATATTTTATGTACTCGTTATATAAGTGTTTATAAATGTGGTTTTAGTTAAAATATTTTTATGCTTTCCTCTTATTCACCACTGAACTAGTCTGTGAGTGGCATGACTGATTAGTAGTGAAAGGAGACTATAATTAAAATTGGAATTGTTATCTTTAGAGAAAAATGGATAGGAAATACAAGTGAGATTTGTCTCATCTTATTTTCTTCCCATTGGATACTGCCCTCCTAGAATAGTTTAGGCCCATAAGCTATGAGAGGTATTAGCAGTTCTACTCAGAAGGCTGAGGCACAATAACACCAATACTTTATGTCACTGTCTCATTTATTTTCTGAGCTACCTTATTATTTTCAAACATAACAGCAGGGAAGTATTGGATACAGTTAGCTTAGGAACTGTAGTTTGCTGATATTTCAGTTATACATACCTTTTACAGCTATTGGTAACAAGCCAATTTGTTTCTACATATGTCAAAAGATATTTTTCACAAACCATCTCTACAGATACCTGTTCTGATTTGGGTGCAACCAAAATCATGCTAGGCTTAACATCTATCAGATGTTCCCTCAGTCCATGAAGTCAGGGAAGAAGTGAATTGTTGCACAAGTACTGTGAAAATCTTAGATGCTTCACTACATCATGCTTCTCATTAGTGAATTTTTTAATGAAGTTCAGAAGCCTTTCTGAGTCAAGAGCTCTCTTTTATTTCTATTTGTGTCAGTTTTCTACTGCCACAAAAGACGTTTGTGTGCTGTTCCCTAATTATCTGTCCTCTAGCCATCTAGTTCTTATCTCTATCTCTGTTCTCATATGCTTAGATTGAAGTAAGAGATGAAGAGACACTATACACCTGAATGAAAAAATAGTTTGGTGGTTTTAGAACACATATTATAGCTAAAGAATTATACAAGTTTTGGAGTAGTTAGCACAAAAGAAAAAAAAAGAAAAAAGTTCTACTTCCCATTCCTCAGAAGTGCCTTCAGAAAGCCAGAGACCATACCCACTGCAATCTAGTATGTATGATTTTTATTTAGAAAGCTCTCACAGATTAAATATGTTACTGTGGTATATGGCAGCAAATACTGAATTTTAAAATTGATTCCCTTGAATTTTAGAGTCATCCATGAGACAAAACATGATGTGACTACTTTGGCTAATTATGACATTTCATAGGATATTATTCTATCCGGAGAGTAACTGAAATTAACTTTTTTCCATAGCAGAGTATCGTGTCCCTTTTAATATGCTCATGCTGAACTATATCCATAGGTTCTTGTAATTAATGAAGGCGAATGTGATCTTGAGGAAATTACTAGATGGCTGTTGGCAAAACAAAGTGAGAATGTTTTATCTCACGTTCTGTTTAATGCTTAAACTGACTGGATGTGCAAAAGATTATACAGTTCTCTGTTCTTATGCGGATTCTGTTTAATATTTTCATTAACGAGTTGGTTAATGCTTATTTAATGTATAATACTATACTGAAAAGAGATTGCAAACACTTTGAAAGACACAATTAGAACTCAACATGATCCCTGCAATGATTTAAAATCAATAAAAGCTTACACTTAGAAATAATAATCTTCACAGAAATTAATATTCACTGCTGAAAAGGATTTCAAGTTTATAACCTGAAAATGACTCATTGGTACCAATACATAGCAAAAAAAGAAAACAAGATTTATTAAGATGTTCTACAGCATCTTTTCACTCTATTTCTTGACAGCAGCTGTAAACTACAGTACTTGGATCTGGTTTTGGGCACTGTATCTCAAGAGATATATGGACTGATTAGAAGTCATTAGAGGCCAGGAAAACATTACTGTAAGGTGGGGGTTGAAAGAAGTGAGTCAGTTTAGGGAGCAGGTGTCTGAAAAGAGTTGTTGAATAGGCAAAATGTTGATGGAAAGAAAAAGGGAATAAATGTGACAAATTATTCATGTCTTATTAGGCTAGGAATGGAAATTACAGACTTGAGGAGCAGGAGGTTAGATATTCAGGAATAGCTGCATTTATAAACTATATGAATACTGAAGAGCAGGTTAGTTAATCCTTTGGGATTTCTGGAAGTAGCATTACTTCAGTTCTTTAAAATAGATCAGAAAAATATCTGTCAGCAGTGGTATAACTGAAGCTTGCTGTGTCTTGTGCAAGACAAACAGTGGGACAAAACAGAGACCAGAATTCTTCAGTCAGGGACAGCCAGTGCTGTAAAGAAGATCAGATAACCTCAACTGGAAACAGGAGAAACACCTGAAATGGAAGATACTTTCTGAAAGCAGGTTGTCTCCAAAACCACTGAGTCTCTCCCACGAGATGCAATTGACACACCACTGTGTTGCTTGCTTTATTTTTTTTGCTTCCACTTGAAAAGATTTTATGTCAGATTTTTGGGTAGAGTTGGAAGAGGAAGCAAGAAGAGAAAGCTGTTTTCTTAGCAGACAAGAAGGAGAGAAATGTGTAGACATATTGTTTAATTGGCTTGGCCTGCTACACATACATGCCAACCATGGACTTTGATTACCATTTTCTTTTCCTACTATCATTATCACAAGGGCTATTAATGTAAGCCCAAATCAATTAGCTAGTAAGCAAAAGCTGGAAGTGACAAGTTGTTTTAGAACAACTTGTTATGCCAATTACATCAAAGAATGGGAGACTAAATTTGGTCCACATTTAGCACATTAAAGCAGTGTTGCTAATAAGTAAAAATCTGAATATAGATATTGGTGAACCAGGAGAATATCTTTTGCCAGTAAAATGTCTTCCTACACCTTTGAGCTATTCTGGGCAAAGAACTCTTTTCCTAGTTAAAATTAAAACTGCACTGGGAGTAGATGGATGAGGTTACCAGCATGGTTAAATATAACTAGCTAATTTAAGTATAGTTATATCGGCAAATGTTCAGCTACACACAGCTCCTAAATTGTCTTCTGTAGAATAACACTTCCAAAATTCTTCAAAGATAACACATCCACAGAGGTCACTTTGACATAAAATCTCACAGGAGAACTGAGAATCTATTTGGGTTTATAAACTGATTTTTAGATTACACAGATTTTTAAGCACCATTTAGAAAATCTTATCACTAATGATTTCAAAGTTCCAAGAAATGTTATTAAGCTAAAACATAGTCACCTGTTAATTTTTTTTTTGTTTGAATTATCAGCAGTCGTGTCAATTTAAAAGTATGTAATCTTCATTTCTGAAATGTCAGATGTTGACATGGCATTCCAGAGGCACTCAATCTTTTGGATTCCTGGGCTAGGAGGTTTGAGTCAATTGCACAATTATTCTACTAGAATGAGCACCAGTGAAGCAGGGAGTTACCATATAATTTTTAACCATACAAATAATTGGAGGCCTTTACATTAAGTTCTGTTTGAAAAGAGAAAATTCTGCTTCGTCTGTGCAACGAGAGAATAATAATATCAACATAGAACATAGATAGCCTTCTTCATTTGGAGATTATGAAGTGCTAGGCAGATCTTGGTAAACATTGTGATGCCCTTTTTTACAGGTAAGGAAACTGAGGCATAAAACAGCTAAGGCATCCTTAATATCTATAGGACTTAATTACCTGAATATGAGCCAAGTGTCTAAATGTCCTTGAGGATGTGTCTGGATGAATTACCCAACTTCCAATTTCAATTTAACACACTCTTTTTTTTTTTTTTCCCTGTTGCACTGGTAAGCTAAAAATCAAATATAGGATATAACTCAGGGAGAGGAAAAGGGCTTAAATTAATGAGATGCTGTAGAAACCTTAGAATGGGTTACAAGTACCAGATATCCTGATCTGATTGAGAGGACTTCATGACTATAGATATGCTACACTTGAGGTGAAAGTGATTAAGCTGCTGGTGGGGCAGGGTATAAGGTTATTATGCATGTTCCTTAGTGAATGTGCATAACAGATGACTAAGTGTTATATCCTTCTTAAAACAGGTAAACCAGTACTCGCATCACACACAAAGTCCATGGCAAAACTCAAGTCTTTTCAGCACCTTTATTTCTCCTTGGCCACAAGATCACAGTCCTTTATGCACAATAAAATACTCTGTGACATTTTCATTTATGCATGATTCTCTGTGTGAGAAATAAAGTTTTTTCCTAACTGATTTGAAGCACCAAAACTCATAGACTTGCTGGATTTGAAGATTTTCTATATTTCAGTTGATCCCTTTTAACTTATTGTTATAGGTAATAAATAGGACTGGACTTCTCAAAACCCGTATTCTAACATTGAATTATCTCTCATACCGAGAGAGGAATATGGAAAGAACAAACTCACTTAGCTTTGCCTCCATGCAGTGACAGTCCTTGCTGTTTTCCATGAGCTGCATGTGGATACAGATTTGTAGACACTCCTGACTGGAGAGAGTGTCCTAAATGATGCTCTGGCCATCACGCTGACATAGTAAGTACACCCATCTCCATTGTTTATTTGGTGAGATAATTACAAGATGCAGTTGCTGAGAACTACAGAGATGTACTTCTGGAGTTGGTCTCAGTTTGTTAAACAGCAGAATTCCTGAATTCCAATATTGTTAATGGCAAATGTGAATCCAGAATGCAATTTTAGTTTCTTTTCTCCAAACTAGAAAGCAGTATATTCTGTAAAATATGTAAATTTAATTTAATATGATTTCTTTTCTCAACTAAACAAGATATCTTGAAAAAAATAACACAGAACCACAGAATGTTAAGGGTTGGAAGGGACTTTGAAAGATCATCTAGTCCAACTCCCCTGCCAGAGCAGGACCACCTAGAGCAGGTCACATAACAACGTGTCCAAGCGGGTTTTAAATGTCTCCAGAGGAGAGTCCACAACCCTTCTGGGCAGCCTGCTTCAGTGCTTTGTCACCCTCACACTGAAAATGTTTTTTCCTTATGTTTCTGTGGAACCTCTTATATACCAGCTTTCACACATTGCCCCTTTTCCTATCACTGAACATCACAGAAGAGCCTGGCTCCCTCCTCCTCACACTTGTCCTTTACATATTTATAAACATAAATGAGGTCACCACTCAGTCTCCTCCAAGCTAAAGAGACCCAGCTCTCTTAGCCTTTCATCATAAGGGAGAAACTCCACTCCCTTAATCATCTTTGAATCTCCCTTAATCATCTTGAATGAGCACCTAGGATATAGGGCAACTATGAAATTGGAGACAGGTTTTTTATTTTTTGCAATCTATTACTTTCCAAGATTAAAACCACAAAGTGGTACACAGCAGCTCAGTTATCTGCTTCTGCCTGTTACATCTGATAGAGCTTCAGCTGATAATAGAATATTAAAATTATATATAGCATTTTTATTCTCAGGAATACTCAAAGGGGTCACAAGTGATGGGCCAAAATCACACAGGTATGTGCTGTCCTAAAAACAAAGATGCTGAGTATATGATTAACAGGATCTCAAGTTAACTCCACTCTACACGTATTATATGCTTCCTGGAGCTTTGCTAGAAATACAAATAATCCTCTCAGATTGTCTTAAAAGTAACAGAGCTCTGCAAAATCAAATTCAGTTTTCCAGGACACGTGAAGATGCTTCACAGTAAGCCTCAATTCTGTTCCACCTTTCTCCTTAAAATACAGTTCCTTAAATTAGGGTTTATCCTGTCCCTCAAAAAAACAGACTTTTACAAACTATTGCAGATGAATTACAAAAGAACCCAAACAAAATTGTTTCACAATAGAAAAAAATAATATTCCTATTTCATTTATCTTTCTCCAATTATCAGTCTAGTTACATTCACCTACACTAAACTCCTCACATGGTTTTTAGAGCAAAAGCAATATTTTCAAACACTGTCAAGTGTCTAAGCACAACCTTTCATGATTAGATCTGGGACAGATGTCACATTCAGTGACTGTGGTTGGAATGCGTCACTTAGGAGAGCCTCTAGTGCATCAGATAATAAAATATGCAAAAGGAAAACTAAGCAAAGAATAGAAACCTCAGTAGAGAGAACAGATAGAAAAGCATTAAAGGAGCTATTAGAAGCTATTAGAAATGGAAAGAAGCATGTAGGTGACAAAAAGTCAAACTTTTTTTTTCCTTTCTCACTTGGCTTTGTTTGATAAAGGCCTAGACATTTAGACTCTTCATCTGTTAGGGCAAGGTTCCAATAGATGAGGAACAGTGAGGCTACAAGTAACTCAAAGAGACACAGAATATTTTAAGTGCCTTCAGTTTTCAGTTACTGTGGTGTCAAAGAACATGGATCTTTCCAAAGGTGCAACTCAACTACAAAGCAAACCTATAAAGAAAAGTACTATCAAAGAGTACATGATTCATGAGTTTCTAACCTCTACTTTTCCCCTTACTCAAGTCTAGGTAATAACACTCAGTATGCACATAGATACAGAAATCTAGAGGGAGGGGGACTGATGCAAATGCTGGCTATCTCCTGATCATGTTTTCTTTGCTGTACATGGGAGATTACAGCTCTTTTTTACTGGAGAATATCTTGTCACAGGAAAACTAGTGTATTTTTCTGTATATTCAGTGATACTTTGAGTTCTCTATTATATTTAGCTATTTGTAGAAAATGAAGAAAATATATGGTGTTACCTGTTTCACATTTCATTGATTTCTGCCTTAATCAGCCTCTGCAATCTAACATGATCTTCCTTCCTATAGCTTTTTAAGTAAAGATACACTCTTAATGTCAGCTGCAATGCATTAACACCCCAGTAAATCAAACCAAATTTAGATGAATATTGTTTTTCTGTCACCACAAAAGAAAGCCAGGTGTTTTCTCTGCAACACATACTATTTTTCAGGATGGTGCAAACACAATGTGTTAATAATTATAGTAATAGAGTGCTATTTAAAAAGGTATGAGAGTAACATTTACAAATCTAAAAAAGCAATAATAAGACACTTTGTAAACTATGTAATGATGAACAAAAAAATAGAAGAAGAGAATACACAGTATCTTTTGTCAACTAACAGAATAACCAAGTTAAAGTCTGCAATACTAGCTCACTGCAGGGAAGGCAGAAAGAGGAAAGGGGGAAGGCATTTTTGGCTGGCTGGGGCAGTTTGGCATGGGGAAGGTACTATACTTTGTATACTATACTATACTTTTAGTATACTATACTATACCTTGTCTGCCAACAAGGCTTTATGTTGATATCTCTCTTTTCCTTCAGCTTCTCCCTCCAACCTCTATTTTTTCCTGTACTGTTTATCAGTTAGTTTAAGGACAGCAGCAGGCCCAGCCACCCCGACATTCTTCATATGGATTTAGTAACTCACATGAATTATGCGTTGCTGCAACAGTATGTACAGACACTGTGTCCAATTGCCCTCAGAAAATACTGATCAAGCACCCAAGTTCTCCAGGTCACTCTCCTATAGGCCATCTTGCCATACCAAACACCTGGGTGTCTGTGAGGATTGAAAGACTTTGTTTATTCTGTGCTCTATAAAGATGATCCCTGTGGGAATCCATGCATCATTCTGAATCAAATTGGCCTCAGTGGTTGCAGAAAGGCTGATGTTGTTTAACACGTGTATGCTGATGTATAACTTGTACACACAAGGGCCTCCATAAGCAAGTGTATTGTAGCTGTAACAAGGATTTTCTTCTATGTAAGTAACTTGCAGGGTTGCTTACAGCTTTTCATTACTAGGAAAAATGTCCTTTTAATAAAAAGGCCTGTGAGAATTCTCACAGAAACAAATGGTTTTAGAAGAAAAGGAAAATGTAAATATTCAAAATGAGTAATTTTTCAGCCTTTTTTATATCAAGGATTCAAGATATTTAAGAAAAATAATAATAGAGCCCTCTGGCATATCATCTGCACCACCCAGCTTAGTGTCCTCAGCAAGTTTGAGGTGCACTCAATGCCACTGTCTGTGTCATTGATGAAGATATTAAACAACACCGGTCCCAGTATGGACCCTTGAGGGACACCACTGGTCACTTTTGCCCACCTAGACATCAAGCCATTGACCACAACTCTCTGGGTGTGACCATCCAGCCAGTTTCTTATCCCCTGAACAGCCCACCCATCGAACCCCTATCTCTGCAACTTAGAAAGGAGGATGTTCTGTGGGATGATGTCAAAGGCCTTGGCAAAGTCAAGGTAGATGACGTTCACAGCTCTTCCCTTGTCCACCAGTGCAGTTGCTTCATTATAGAAAGCCACCAGACTGGTCAGGCAGGACTTGCCCCTAGTAAAGCTGTGCTGACTTCTTTTGCTTTCTTAGGGGTTGGTGTATGATCTAGTGAATATTTTCATAAAGGATTCCAGATGATAGCCTTTTTTTACCACTGTTTCTGTCCTCCTGGGGTTTCCACTTTTTTGGCTTTTTTGCAAAAATATTAACAACAAAATTTAGCTTACAAATCTTTCATAAAGCTGTTCTCTTAGCTATAAATTTAACCTTCTGCCATCCCCTTCCCTGAACATGACAAAGCAGCAGTTCAGTTTTGAATATGCATAGGTATTCATGCTATACATTCAAGGTGATCTATTTCATTCATAGTTTTCAGACCTGGGAATGTCTATCATTGTTTAGGTTTGTATAGTACTTTGCAGACAAATATAATGACCTTTCTGTGTACTTATGCACTTACTAGCTGTGGCCCACATTCTACAGATCAGTACTGAGAAACATCCCAGTAACTTCATCTGTAGCTATGTAGAGGTAATGAAGACTGTAGAATCTGGCTGAAAGTGAATACTTTATGGATATTTAAAAAAAATAAGTTTAACCTCTTATGTCACTTTCATCCTTTTTCATTGTTCCATCTTTATATGATATATCACTTGTTGAAGAAAACACCCACACATATTTTGTGTGTATATGCTGCAAGTTTGTACTTGGCACAGTTTTTGCACATTCACAGAGAAATTTGATTAAGAAACCGTGGAAGATTTGTAAAAAAAATAGCTTGAGATACGACTGAAAAGTAGCTGAACAGATCATTAGCATTGAGGCAGTATATTTAGCAGAGCTATTTAATCTTTCTC
Organism: Merops nubicus; assembly: GCF_000691845.1. Lineage (NCBI taxonomy): Eukaryota > Metazoa > Chordata > Aves > Coraciiformes > Meropidae > Merops > Merops nubicus. The sequence continues at coordinate 24,378 of NW_008610077.1, forward strand.
ATGCTGACTGCTCAGCGAGAGCAGGATGTGGAAAGCAGTAATGAATAATGATACATGTTCCCTGCTAACATTACCTAAGAGACCATTACACACGAGACGTTTTCATGTAGCCACTGCCAGCAGTGTTTGCATCATCATTATGCGACACACAGGACTCACTTCTCTGCTGGCTCTGTACCATTGCTCAGTGGGCCTGATGAATTTCATCCCTTTCCTAGAAGAGGTGATAGTGTGGAATTTGTGTGGGCAGCAGGGACATCAATATATGACAGCAGTGTCCTTCAGAAGTATTCAAAACACGTGAGTAGCAGCCAGGGGACACAGGAGATGTGACAATGTGACAAGTGTGATATGTGGCAAAGAATGGATTAACTAGTCCTGTTATATGCAATCAAGAACAGTTTGATACGTGAATGAAGTGGAAATCCTGGAGATAAAAAGCGTGGTTGAGGATGACATGGCAGGGAAACCAGAGAACACAGAAACTAGCTAGCTTACAAAGACCTCCCATGTCAAAATGCTAATTGCCCTAAAAGGCTTAAAAGTCTAGGCATTTCTGAGCAGAGAGGAAGGTAATACTGCAAGCATAGTTGTCTTGTGAAGTTTGGCTTGCCGTTTTTAAGTACCTTAAATCATACGTAAAGGAAGAGAAGATAACCTTGGAGGTTCAGAAGACAGTGAAGAGGAAAGTAAAACAAAATTGGTTCGTTTGAAATAGACATTTTGCCTCTTTTGTAGTGAAATGGGGAGAACTGGGCAGGGACCAGTAGTGCAATCAGTGCTGTTTAACATCTTTGTCTGCAACATGGACAATGGAATTGGGTGTAGCTTCAGCAAGTTTGCTGACGACACCAAGCTGTGTGGTGTGGCTGGCACGCTGGAGGGAAGGGAGGCCATCCAGAGGGACCCTGACAGGCTTGAGAGGTGGGCCCATGCCAACCTCATGAAGTTCAACAAGGCCAAGTGCAAGGTCCTGTACCTGGGTCAGGGCAATCCCCAGCACAAATACTGGCTGGGCGCAGTATGGATTGAGAGTAGTCCTGAGGAGAAAGACTTGGGGCTCCTGGCTGATGAAAAGCTCAACATGAGCCAACAATGTGTGAGTGCAGCCCAGAAAGTCAAGTGTGTTCTGGGCTGCATCAAAAGAAACATAGCCAGCAGGTTGAGGGAGGTGATTGTCTCCCTCTACTCCACTCTCACAAGACCCCACCTGGAGAACTGTGTCCAGCTCTGGGGCCTCCAACACAAGAGGTTCATGAACCTGTTGGATTTGGTCCAGGGGAGGTCCATGAAGGTAAACAGATGGCTGGAACATCTCTCCTATGAGGACAGGCTGAGAGACTTGAGCTTTTCAGCCTGGAGAAGAGAAGGCTCCAAGAAGACCTTATTGTGGGCTTTCAGTATCTGCAGGGTGCCTACAAGGAAGCTGGGGAGAGGCTTTTTATAAGGGCTTGTAGTGATAGGATGAGGGGTAATGGGTTCAAAATGGAAGAGAGCAGACTTAGATTAGAAATTAAGAAGATGTTTTTCACTATGAGGAGGGTCAGACATTGACAGAGATTGCCCTGGGAAGCTGTGGATGCTCCATAACTGGAAGTCTTCAAGACCAGGTGGGATGAGTCTTTGAGCAATCTGGTCAGGGAAGTGTCCCTGCTTACAGCAGGGCTATTGGAAGTAGGTGATCTTTAAAGTCCCTTCAAACCCAAATCATTCTCTGATTCTGTGAAAATATAACAAAAGGTTTGAGGGTCAAAACACAGGACAAGGAGAATTCACTCTCCAGTTATGGTCACTGACAAAAGACAGATTCTATTTAGGGAAAACAAAATCAATTTCATTTAAACAGATCCACCACCAATTCACCAACTGAATCAGAGTAAGACATTATCTTATTTATCATAAATATAACCAGACCTTAAATAAATAGACCTTCCCTTCACCCCTTCCTTCTTCCTGGACCCAGGTCTGCTACCTCCACCCTCGCAGTGGTGCAGAGGGGAAGAGAATGGAGGTTGAAGTCAGTCCCAGTCTGTTCCATGGCATTTCTGCCGCTCCTTCCTTCTCAGAGGGAAAAATCCTCACAGTCTTCACCTGCAACAATGGGGCATCCCTCCCATGGGAGACAGTCCTTCATGAACTTCAATTAGCATGGGTTCCTTCCATGGGCTGCAGTTCTCCCAGCGATGGACCTCTTCAGAGTGCACCTCCCTCAGCATCATGGCCTGCTTCAGGATCCATGCCCTGCTCCAGCATCCTCCATGGGCTGCAGATGGGATTCTTCTCCACCATTGATCTCTAATGGCTGCAAGGGCTCAGCCTGCCATCTCATCACAAGCCCCAGCTCTGGTGTGCCTCCACTCCACCTCACCCCTATGCCCCTCCCCATCCTTCCTCACTGACCAGAGGCAGGTCTGACTTGGAGCTTGGGGAAAATCTCAGAGCTTCTTACAGGAGTCATGCCAGTAGCCCCCTCCCCAGGTCCCAACCTTCACCCTCCCGGAACAAACCCAGCACACTGGGTAAGAACTGGAGGTTTACCAGATCCTGTTACTGTGTGACCCCTTGCTGGTAAGCACAGGATTTGTCAGGGAGGTTCATATTTCCAGCGATGCTCATAGATGCCATAATGGTTTGGGAATTCAGTGAGCCTCCATCGGCCAGATAAGATAGTCTGGAATAGGTAACATTCCTCTTTTTTTCCTGTTTTTTTTTCTTTTCTTTTTTGTCTCACAACAGTCTGTGCTGGTAGAAGGGTACTGCAACCTCCTTCTGCATAATAAGCTTTGATGAATTAGATCAAAGATTTATCAAGCAGTTTATCATGATGAAGAAATTTCATTTTCCAAAGTTCTTGGAATATAATTTTTGCCTAAAAATAGATATATTTCAGTTCTATTTTCCATGATCTAGCTGCAATACATGACACCATATCTGTGCATGATAAATTAACTGACCACAAAATCCAGACCCCTTTTTGATGGCTTAAAAGGCTTGAAATGACAAATGGTTTGGAGATTGCCCATTTAATCTTGCTTTTGTCTTCTTTATTGTGAACAGAGCTTATCTGGTACAGTAGGATAAAGTACAGAGGAGGAAAAGTAATTATTCAATGTGTTTGTGATAACGGGGCATAGAATTGAGGGGAAAAGGGGCAGGGCGAATTGATAAAATGATGGTCAGCTTTACTATGCCCAGTTAGGAAATCCCTTCTAAAAATAGTTTCATGATTTCTCCTAAATATTTCCAGCATGGACATGTACTAACATGTCCATGTCTCTTCTCTGCTCAAAAAAGTACTTTCATTCTAGTAGTTCCTTGTACAAGTTAATAACACAGTCAAACCATTCCTTATTGGCAGAAGTTCTCCTGGAAGCTTGTATGGGGCATTCTAAAATAACACAGCAAAAATATTTCCACACGAAATAACTCAGAACCCAGAGTTCAGCTCAGTTTGTTCTGAGCACCCTCTAAGGTTGACATTTCTCAGATGGCAATCCCTATAATGGCCTTAGGAAGTCAAGAGAATTTGTTCTGTCACAGTGGTGATTCTTAGTGGTAGATACAGTCATAATAATCATAACTTTAGTTCCATTCAGATCTCTTCAAAATAACAAGAAATGTTTTTGATCAAATAGAAAATTAAGAGGAATCACAGAATTGTGAGGGTTGGAAGATCATCTAGTCCAACCTCTTCCCTGAAGCAGGTTTGCTAGATCAGGTTGCATAGGAATGCATCCAGGTGGGTTTTGAAAGTCTTCAGAGAAGAAGACTATGCAAGAAATCTGGGCTGCCTGTTCCCGTGCTCCATCACCCACACAGTAAAGAAGTTTTTCCTTATGTTCTAATGGAAATTCCTGTGTTCCAGTTTGTGGTCATTGCCCCCTTGTCTTTGGGGCACCACTGAATAGAGCTTGGCCCCATCCTCTTGTCACACGCCCTTTACACATTTATAAGTATTGATAAGATAGCCTCTTAAAACTATAAACCTTTCTGAGTTTAGTTGTATGTTTATCTGTATTTTTATTATTTCTGTGGTTTTAATTCTCTTGCTATGTCATTGATTTTGAAGGTAGTTTACACAGGTGGAAAATGTCATCAGAGGCTGAAGAAACAGACATTAACAAACACCAAATGGAGGTACAAATACTCAGTTTATGTTTCAGTTTGTCATTGGCCTGATGAGGTAACTACCCATTATCTACAAGTATTACTTTCTTGTTTTTCACAGTTTCTAATTGTGATTCCTTGTATGTTATATAATAAAATCAGTAGTTTTGTAAAGGACAGGAAAAGGTACTGTAACTCTGCTGCTGAATAATGAAGTTTGGAGCAGGGATTTGCAGGAAAAAAGAATACCATCTTTGAAAGCTATGATGGGTGTCTCCTTGATGCATTTCTTAGTAGATGTGAGGCTCCCTTTATTATTATTTTAAGCTTTCTTCTTTTGTTATGGACTTTCTCTAATTTGGATCCTTTGCCTTTCCATTTTTGTAGCATTATTCTGTATAGATTTTGCCATGCTTTGATTCCCTGAACCCATTGAATAACAAGTTTTGCAGAGGAAAGACAGCTGAATGTTCTCATATCACCATTTTCCCCTAAACTGCAGCTACAGTCAGAAAGTGGCCTTTTAAAGTGACATTGTGGGCTTCCATATGCACTATCTCAAAATCTTTTGTATAATGTGCAATCAAATAAGAAACAAAGACTTTTCTATCAGCCAATACTTTGTTTCAGTTCCCTCCTTATCTGTAGGCAATTGGGAGTTCATTCAGTCTAAGAAGATGGTGAAGTCTGTCAGCCCATATCCCATACCACCCACTGAGATTTATTAGGTGTTGTTAGCAAATAGCAAAAACCGTGATTGCTTCAGTATTGGGTCATCACATATGAAAAAAGAATGTTTGCTTCTCTATTACCCTGGTATTTTTAGTCATTTTTTAAACCATGTTTTCATGCAATTCCTTAGTGTATTTTACCATACTATTTCAGCCACTGGAGCAAAAAGAAACTCATATTAGTTTTATTTTGTTTCCAACATGTAAGTGAGGTCAGATAAGATGTCATTGACACATCAACACATCACAGGCATATCAGCAGGTAGGTAATAGTGTAAAAACCCACTTCAGTTCATAAGTGGGCCCTTATGCACACACAGTTAATAGCTTTAATGTACCTACACATAAAACTGTTCAACCTCGGTACTTCTTTTTCAGAAGTGTATAAACCTCATTCCTTGTCAACTACTGTATAAAGTGTGCACAGAGAAATGCTTCTAGCCAAGGAAGAAAAGAGAGAAATAGAAGCACCTGTGCCATCAGACAGATTAAAAAAAAAAAAAAAAAAAAAAAAAAAAAGAAAAAAAAAAAAAAAAAAAAAAAAAAAGGAAAAAGTTTTCCTGCTTAAATAAAATAGGTGGCATATAGATTTCTAAGGGTGGGAAGGGATGGTGAAACGTAGATGAAAAAGAAACTAAACTGGTAAAAACAACAAACGGAGGTTGTGAAGGCATGGATAGAAAAACAGAAGGAAGAGAAAGAAAAGACAAGACATGGTGAGAAATAAAGATAAGGCATACTCTGTAAATACAGATCATGACAGTGATACATAAACCTATAGCTAGGACTCTGTAGAGGGAAAAAATATTGTTTACTCACAAGTAAATGATTATTTTTCTCTGGTACAGTTTTGCAGTTTTATGTTGTTTTGTTAGGAATGCCTATGCTTGAAAAAAATAAAAAAAAAAAAAAAGTAGTGCATCACAATGTGCTCCTCAACTGTAAAGAAACTGAGAAAAGTGTACAAATTAGGACAGCCAGTTCTAAAGAGTGGTGTGCTGCAATCAGATAATGAATCTGAATTCAAAGAAGGAATGAGATTCTGCCAGAACAAGGAGTTGCCCCCAGAGCCTTTCTTGTAGCTGTCTTTACCTAAATATTTTGGCACAACTGAAGGAACTGAGACTTCTATGAGCTCAGTTTGAGCAGTGTCAGGCTTAGATAGGGGATTGCCTTCACAAAACCTGACCTAGAACTTGTAGATTGAAGACCAGCATTGGAATACAACAGGCACAGAAAGAATTGCTCATGGTACTGACTTGCACAACATTGAACACCTGACAGAGATGTAGGGATTTCAAGGCCTGTGAGCTATAGATCCAGATAAACTCTCTGGAGTCAGCCATTGCCTCATTCCAGATAAATACTATTTGTGATTTTACTCCCACAAAGATTCCTGAGGCAGGCTAACTGTAACACTGTGCAGAGGAATAAAATAGAATTACCTGAAAACCTGAAAGCAAGCAAAATGCTGGATGGAAGCTCAGCCAAAACATCTCACTTACTGGTTCTCCTTAGACAATATGAGTTTGGCTACTATGTCAAATATTGTTAGAAAGGCTTCTGTACCAAGCAGCCATTCAGCCAATCAAATAACAGAGTACCTTAGAAATTAATAGAGCAAGAAGTTAATTATGTGACAAGTTAGTGAGTTAGTTTAGAAAGTGGATAAGGAATCCTTTCCATCTGTTATTTCTATATAAATGAAATTATGGTTGTCCATCTGCTTTCTTTTGACCTTTGAGGAAGGGTTTAGTCCAAATTTATTTTGTTGATGATAATTAGAGTTTCACATCACTGATCATCTGGAACAGGAGTTGTGAGCACTGGGATAATCAAACTTGCTATTCGCAGGAACTTTAAAAGAGCCACAGAAAATGGTGTCCTTGCTTAACAAAAACTTCCTTTCTCTTTTCTCCATGATACATCTTGTACAGACCAGTGCTGTGCTTAAATCAGGGGGAGAAATGCTATGGAGTTTCTGTAATGCAGAACTATTGCAGAACTATCACAGAACTGCAGAACTATTTCTGTAATAGTTGGAATTTCAGTAAGAAAATAAAGACTTGGAACAGAATGTTTTCAGGAGGTATCATCGCTATTTTTTCAGTTTTTAATATTTCGCATCCCTTTTTCAAACATCAGCTCCACATCAAATTTCTAGTTACCTTCTAGTTAATACATGCTAAAGGTCTTTCTAACTATACATTATCTAACTGGCTCTGTTTTGTTTATGCAATTTATTTGAAAAGGCAGCCTTCAGTTGCAGTCTGCTAAACTAGAATAGATTTCATTGGGTAGTGTTATGGAGATTGCCCTCAGGGATGTATGAAAATGTAACTTAGCTCAAATCATCTGGGTATGTCTGTGCTTGTCATAGCTCATCAAATCAGACTAGCTGCAGGTATTTCTGTCCACTTACACACAAACTGATAACAGTTTTAAATATGAAATGCAAGCTCAGAATTAAGAAGGCTGCTTGCAGTGCTTGCAGATCACATCTAAGAAGAAATTATTTAGCTACATTCTCCATACAAATGACCAAATTGGCATCAAAGCCTCTTCATTTCAAAGATTTCTATTGGGAACTCTTCAGAGCTGAAGTATACCCTGGTACGAGTCAGCCTGGGTTTTGAGCTTTCCAGATGTTCTTTTCTTATCCAAATAACTTTTCTCTAGTGAATAAGACAGATTTTCTGAGAGCAAGATAATTACTTACAGAGTCTGATTCTCCTTACAGAGACAACTCCATTTTAGTTAAAATGAATGTATTGATACTATTTCCCTTTAAGTGTTCCAAAAGAAAGGTCATTTCATTCTCTCTGGGTGAGATACTGTACATAAGAATCTGTCTGGTACCTGCAGTAGGTCAACATATTTTTCAAGTCGTCTTGGCAAGGAAGACAGAAGAGGAATATGTATCAGAAAGGTGAGCAAGATCTTGCCATTTCATTTACTCTCTGTCCACCAATACCTATTCACTGTTTGAATTCTTTCCAGAAATACGGTATTGACGACTACAGCATTATCAAAGAGAGAATGATTTTGTTACAACAGGATAAACTCCCACCGAAATGATTTTATTTTTTGGAGGTCAGGTTGTGATTACATGAAAGAACCTGTTCACACTGTAGGAGAACTGCATACTTCCAGTGGCTACTCAGGAATACTAGGAAAGACTTAAGTCTCTGTGAACCCCTTCAGAAGCTATGTGCTCTTTATACAGTTTAATTTTATCATTCTAACCTGCTCTAAGTCCTTTTTTTTTTTTACCAACAGCAATATCAAGTAAATTGTTCCTTATATAAGCCTTGATCTTTTCAGATTCAAAGCTAGCTAGACTCATCAAACCTCTATTCATGGAATTTATTCCAATGATTATAGAGCTCAACCCATTGTTTCCACCTGCTTTTGATCTCAATCTTATTCCTTCTCTCTCCTTTATCTTTTCAACAGACATAAGACACCATTTCTACCTTGCTTCACCCATTTGCCTGAACTGCATGACCTGCTCCACCACTTCTGCTGCAGTCACCAGTCCTTTTGTTTCACATACGAGATGGAAAAAATTATTTCTAAAGATAACCTAGGACTCTGAATTCTTAATCCAATCTTCTTCATTCCCTGTCTTTACTTCTGACACACACAGCTCCTTCTTTTCATTATTATATTGTGACAAACAGAGGAGATAATGAGGACAAGAGAGAGTGATGCTGCTGGTCAGGTCTGGAGGCTGGTGAAACAGCAGATGGCAGAGTTTGAGGAGCAGCAATTGCAGGAAAAAAGTTCATATTTAAGTTTATATGGTGGATGGCTAATACAAATTAGATCTCAGAAGACTGTTAACTGATGAAGTTCATGTGGTCTCTGATGAAACTGAAAGTTTCAGAAACCTTAAAAAATGGCTCAGTTTTGGCACATTTTCGTAAGGGTGAAAGATGTATGAGTTACAGGTGAGTAATTTCCTCTTTCCTCCCTTTAGAAGTGATAAGTCTGCATTTTAAAGTGATACAGTGAGAAAACCTTGTAATCATGTGGTCATAAGGTTTCTGTCGAAGATAAGCACAAATGTTTTCTCTCCATACTAGTTCTGCAAAATGGCTACATTTTTTTAAAAAAGATAAAGTCTTCACAAAAAGTACAAATGCAACATGGAAACATACCCCAAATTGAGTCACTTTGACTGATTCACAAACCATGAAAAAACACTGCCCAGATAAAATTAGGGCATTGCTTGGCAGGCTACAGATATGAGCTAGACAGAAAGACAGGAAACACTCAGGGCAGCAGTTGTGTGAGTAGCCCTGAGAAAGGACAGCGTGAAAAAGCTTGTTCACTTCTACAGCATTTAGGGAAATGGGACTTACAAACATTTCCTGTCAAGACCATTGTAGCAAAGGAAAAAATCCAGTCTTTTTATCACTTTCTCCTTAATATATGGTGCTTTGATATTCCCTAATTGCTAATTATAAACATATTCTGAATGTAATATGCGTATGTGTAAAGGGGGGTCTGAATTTGCAAAGAAATTGCAAGAGAGACCTAGTGACATTAGAATTTTGATTTTGAAAAGAAAGGTTTAAATATTATTAAAACTGTGAACAAAATAATATCCCAATAATACACCAAATAACTGATAGTCACAATTTTCCTGTAGTAATTTCTCCATTACAAAATCTTACGAAAGTGAAAAAAAAAAAATCTAAACATAGAGCATTTTCATTTTGTATCCCCATTCATTGCATGTTTATATTCAAAAGAAATCAGACAGTTCTTCCATTCTACATTGTTCTACTGAACTGTAGCATGCACAGCTAGAAATGATAGTGGGAGAGATGAGAGTAATAGAGCGCCAAGCAGACTGCTGTTTTCTGCCTCAGACACAATGGGAAATTTAATAGCTAGATGAAAATATTCCTGAAGAAAGGATTTCAGCCTCCTGGACCATTTAACATTGTACATCTTCTTATTATAGTATGTTTATTCCTCCAAAGTAGTGTTAAAGGTATTTCTAAACCATTGGTTTAGGTTGTTCACAGTTTTACATTCTGTTTTTAGAGTTAGCAAGGCTTAGCCCATAGCTAGGAAAGTGTTTTCATTGCGTGCTATTAGAGTGAGGTGAATGAAAAAGTTTGCAAGGCAAGACTCCTTCATTCTAGAAATTATGAGGGTAATGAAGCTAGTCAGAATTATTTTAATTTTATTAATAGCTATGTTTAAGCCTCATGGAACTGCCTGTCTAGAGAAAGTATCTATTTTAAAACTAACTGGTGGAATTAGTGTGTATACTAAATGTTTATCCATAAATCAATGGAGTCTTCACAAATCCAGAAGGAAAAATTGTCTGTTTGGTTGCCTAACATTTCTGTGAGACTTTCCACAGTACGTTGGATCCAGGCCACAGGTAAGAGCAGATACCTTGATTTTAAACAAAGGGAGATCTTAATTAATTCTTTTCATCTTGCCTTTGAGGAATAGTTCATAATCAGCTGCCAGTTATATGTCCAAAAACCTTACCTGCCTTTGACTGCATGTATACTTACGAATAATACATTCTTATCAAAGCAAGACATGCCATCAAATATATTTGGTATGAAGTCTCTTTGATTAAAGTGATTTTCAGTGTATTTAGGAAACTGCAGGGGTTTTTTAAGATTTTATTATCCAGACTATTTTCAATATTCCAATTAACTTTTAGATTGTTCTCAAAGAGTGACATGTGTTTATGTAGCACTGCTTAAAGCTGGCTCCTCATTTGAACCAGGGAAATAAAGACTACATTAACAGTTTTGATGATTATATCCCTGAAGATAGAAGTCAGAAATATGTCAGAACACGTATGTTCTAGTATTTCTCTTCTTGCTGTATTCTTTAGGGATAAAGAGGATTTTTACCATTGTGTTTGCCGTAGAGTTTGGGACCAAAGTTCTATCCCATCAACTTCACTGCCTAACTGGTGATTCCTCCTCTTTCTTTTATTTTACCACGAGTAAAGCTGAGTAACATTCCATAGTAAAGGGTATTTTCAGATATCATAACCATCACTGACTTAACACTGGAGCAAAACATTTTCTACAAGATTCAGCAGCTATATCGCTGTTGTTTTCAGCAGCCCAAAGCTGCTGAAATGACCCGCTGAGGCTGTGGTTAGCCAGCTACAATTTAAAATGCTTTCAGCCAAAGTAGTCTTTTGCAGCTCCTGGGCAAAGATAAAAGGTACAAGATGAGCGCAAAGCCAACTTTCTACCCATCTTTTGTCCTGCCAAAGTCCCATATTCTGTCAGACTACACAGTTTGTCTCTAAACACCTTTCTTGTTCAGGCTTTTGGTGGTTGCTTTTTAGTCAGTATTTGCTAAAGTTATAACACCAAATTCTTTGTTTGTATTTGAAATAAGTTCAGATCCATTCATCTATCACCTTCTCTGAAGTTCTCTCTTTAGACAGTTCTGTCTTTAAAGTGACTTAAACGAACTATACCTTCCCAACACAGTACATTTTGCCACCAGATGACTATTAGTACAGGTGTTGGGACTTGCTGAATTACACCTTTGTAGAGCATTGCCCAGTAATTTTGTTTAATGTACTGTATCTAATATTAAAGGTATAGCAGTGATTTTAAAGAACTTCAGGCTACAGAGTGAGAAGCCAACAAGCAACAGGCAAGACTGAAATTTTAAATTTCTATGATGTCTTGGGGATTTCTTTTTATAAGCTGTAAAACCAAAATGTTAGCATATTATCAGAAAGGTAAATGAGGAGAGCCTCAGGCCTGCCTTACTCCTGCAGGAATATTACTGCTATTCTCTATGCAAGGCTGAACAGCTTTTCTAGCAAGTGAAGTGCCTTTCCCTAAGGTGAAATAACATTCTGTTTGTTCGCTGTATTTGGATCAGAAACAGAGAACTGCAATTCAAAATATCCCTAAATCCCCATCCTCAGCTCCAGTATATCACGAAAACAAAACATGTAACTTGTTTTGTTTCTGACAATATTACTGCCAACACTAGAACATACAATTCAAATCTGGATTTATTTTAGACTCTCTCATGATAGCAGCTGCATTTCTTGTCTTCACTTGGTTACATTTTTAAAAATGAAAATTGCCATGGCAACAACTGCAACCATTTATTATAAAGCAATACAAGTGGAACTAATATTTGTGAGAGAAACTATCTCATCAGGACAGTATTTCATTCAGACAATGCCAAAGTCATTTTTCCCTAACTTTTCCATTTTTTAAAAGAAAACTATAGAAAATATTTTCAATAATGACATGCAGGTAGGATTGAACAGCTCAGGAGATTAAAAAGATTTTCTGCTTTAGATTACTGGCTCATCTCAAATCCAGATTAGCAAGAGGCAAAAATTATCATCTGTTTGATGGACACAAAAAAAAATTTATAGGGATACCAAGATTTGAAAATCTAATTCCCATACTATCTGTAATCTCAACTGAAGCACAAAGACAGTAAACTGAGTACACTGGGTGCATATTCACTGAGGGGAAAAACAGATGTGACACATCCTTGAAAACTGTTAATGTCTAATGCACAGGAAAAATCTATAGGTAGCTGGCAATGCTAACGCAAAATAGTTCAAAATTAACTATACTTCCCTTAAGATTTTGCTTCCTATCATTTGCAATGTACCATGTTACCTGAGATAATAGTGTACTATTTTTCCTCTGAAAATGCGGCTAAAGAAAGAATTTTTGCACTGAACTCAAGGTCAAGTTGTTCCAAGTTAAAACAGAGGTATGTCCATCCAGTGTTTGGATGGTATATTAGAACTCACACCCTATTTTGTTTGCATCTGTTCCCAATATTTGTCAGAGCATTGAACTTTTTTTTTTTTTTTATCACCACAAGAATCTAAGCAGAAGATTGACAAACTGCTTTGAAAATGTACATGAAATGTAAAACTATTTTCCTATTTAAAACTCTTATACCAAGGATCACATTTCTTCCTATTTATTGCACACTAGGGAGTCTTAGGCAGGAATGAGGGAAAGCAGTGAAACTGGAAAAACTCTAGATGGACACAGGTTCTTAAAGATGCTGCAGATGTGTGGAGGGAGACTGAGAGCTTCTTTCTTAATCTCTTGCAGAAAACATTCTGGAAGAGAAAAGCCTGAGACTGTTGATAGGCCAGAAATTTGGCACAGAACTTTAGTGCTGGCAACAGACTATCCATCTGCTCCAGCAACTACCTGCATCCTTTAGCAGCAGACTTAGTTCTGTCTAGGATATATATTTTACACACAAAGAGTAGCTTACAGATTTCTTAACAGACAGAGTACCCACACACCAGGAACTGGCAGCTGAAGTTGTTAGGCCACTAGCCATCATGTTTAAGAAGTTGTGGCAGATTGACAAAGTTCCCACAGGTTGGAATAGAGGAAACATGACCCCCATTTTTAAAAAAGGGGAGCAAAGAAAACCAAGAGATCTACAGACCAGTCAGCCTTACCTCTGTGCCAGGTAATCATGGAGCAGATCATCCTGGCAACTAGACCAAGGCACATAAAAAATAATGAGATGATTTGTGACAGTTAATGTGGCTTCACTAAAGGCAAATTGTGCTGGACTAATTTGGTGGCCTTCTACAACACAGTTACAGCTCTGCTAGATATGAGAAGAGCAACTGACATCATCTGCCTAGACTTGTGCAAGGCATTTGACAGTGTCCCACATGACATCCTTGTCTCTAAGATGGAGAGACACAGACTTGGTGGACCACTCAGTAGATAAGGAACTGGCTAGAAGGTCACACTCAAAGAGTTGTGATCAATGGCTCAAAGTCCGGGTAGAGACCAGTGACAAGTGGAGTTCCTCAGGGGTCTGTTTTGGGTCCAGTGCAGTTTAACATCTTTGTTAGTGACATGGACAGTGGCATTGAGTGTACCCTCAGCAAATTTGCCAATGACACGAAGCTGTGTGGTGCAGGGGCCTCACTTGAGGAAGGGAGGCCATCCAGAGAGACCTTGGCAGGCTTGAGAAATGGGCCAATGCAAACTGCATGAGGTTCAACAAGTCAAAGTGCAAGGTCCTGCACCTGGGTCAGGCCAATCCCAGGCACAATTACAAAGTTGGTATGGATCTGGTTGAGAGTAGCCCTGAAAAGAAGGACTTGGGGGGGTGTTGATTGACAAGAAGCTCAACGTGTGCCATCAGTGCACTCATGCAGCCCAGAAGGCCAACTGTATCCTGGGATGCGTCAAGAGGGATGTGGCCAGCAGCCCAAGGAAGGTGATTCTCCTTCTTTACTCTGCTCTTGTGAGTCCCCACCTCAGTTCCAGTGTCCCCACCATAAAAGGGACATAGATCTGTTGGAACAAGTCCAGAGGAGGGCCACAAAGATGATCCAGGGGCTGAAGCATCTCCACTGTAATGATAGGCTGAGGGCACTGGGATTGTTCAGCCTGGTGGAGACTCCCGGAGGACCTTATAACTGCCTTTCAATACCTGAACGGAACCCATAAGAAGGCTGGAGAGGGATGTTTCACAAGAGTGTCCAGCGACAGGACATGGGGAAATGGTTTTAAACTGAAGGAGAGTAGGTTTAGACTAGATCTTATGAAGAAGTTCTTTAGTACAAGGGTGGTGAGACTCTGGATTAGATTGCCCAGGAAGGCTGTGGATGGCCCCTCCCTGGAGGTGTTTAAGGCCAGGCTGGTTGAGGCCTTGAGAAACCTAGTCCACTTGAGAGGCGTCCCTGCCCATGGCAGGGAGGTTGAATTAGATGATCTCTAGGGTCCCTTCCAACCTAAGCCATTCTATAATTCTGTGATTCTATAATCTTCATAAACAGAGGCCACAGAAGAGAAAAGCTCTTTGAATATGAAGTAAGAACCTGCTGTAGATGTTCTTTCACTGGTCGGCTAAGCAATCTTGATACTGCCCTCCACCCCTTTGTTCAGATTCAAAGGGATTTCAGAGAGAATTATAGTGTGCTCTAGTACTGTTTAACCATCTAACTCTCGGGGACAAGTTGATTTAAACCCCAGAAAAGGGTGATGTGACTAGGACGATGTATTTTAAATGTGAAGACTGACTATTACTACAAATGGGAGGCTGCTATTCATCCATCAGTATTTCACACTACAGACAGGTGTGTTGAGTTCTGCTACAATGTTAGGATGAGTCAAATCCTAAATGAAAGGAGTACCGTCTGGCATAAAATCCACAACATCTTCTGTTATTTCAGTCTTAAGCATGTCCTGAGAAAAATCATGGGCTGTGTGAGTCTAAGAAAATTACGCTACAATACAGGTTTAGTGCAAACTAATCTCTATTAGTTGCCCATAGGGCAAAGGATTTTTCATGGTTAACCAAGCTCCTTGAAACATATTTTAAAGTGCTTGGGTCATATTCTACTTTTTTTCTTACACCAGTGTAAATCTGGAAGAACTGCACTGAATCAGTGGAGTTACTTCAAATACTCATCATTGTAATGGTAGTTTGAGGCAGTTTCTCATCTAGAGCATTCAACCAGAATGACAGTAAATCATAGTCATTTAGTGGTAATCTGCTGTAGCATTCTAACGTGTATTGCTCAGTACAGGCAACCATCAGGCTACATCTTTTTATCAACAGGGAGGTAGAATTCAATTGACATAGATAAAAGTCAAATTTATTTGCAAGAGTGTAGTCACTGTAAAAGACAAGGGTAGTCGAAAGGCTTCATTATCTCATCCTGGAGTTATCCTAACAATTTCAGTATGAAGGAGGGTTTTAATTAAGACCACTCATCCTTCGAGTAATCACGTAGGGGTGCATACATCAGTGTCTTGTTAGTGTGCTCTGATGTTTTATTCTTTGCACTCTGTATGGGAAAATTAAGTCCCATAGCATCACATCTTCCCATTTTTGTACACATAAACCTGAGTTATAGATGGAATTAGGCCTCCAAGAGCACATTGAACTCTTTTCCATACACTCACAGAATACATGAAACTGCATATTTATTCAGGTTTTGTCTTTCAAAAGAGATATATAATTTTCACTGAAAATCCTTATTCCAAGGTCTCATCACCCTGGACTAATGGTAAGAACTGTCACATAAGTGGAAGTTTGTGTAAATGTTTCTGATAAATATTTCTCAGATTTACTCTGAGTAACTTTGGAGGGTGGTGGCTCACAGAAAAGAAATTGAAGGATAATGCAAAGGCAAAGAATGCTATAATGAAGAAGAAGAATGTAAAGATGACAGGAGGTAAGTATCTAGCCATATATGAAGCTAATAAGTACACTGTCTTATTAACGAAATCAAATTCATTAGATCATTTTACAAGTTCAGATGGCTGGATCCAAAATTGTGAGAGGATGATAGCTCTCAACTCAGATATCAGCAATAAGTAGGCAAAAAGATAATTCAGGCTCATAGACAAATATTAGTAACAGTTAATGTATACAACTCAACCCATTCCCTTAATGGCACCATATATACATTTACGTTTTAAGTTTTCTTTTTGGTTTTTCCCTTTTTTCTTTTTGTTCAGGAAATAATTTTAGCTGAAATGTATGTTATGTATTATTGCATTTCTCAGGTGCACTGAAAATGCCTTCACAAAGGATGAGGTGCTATTATTCACTGGATATGGACTGCCTGGGTAATTTAATTACCATGATGCAGCAGATTTGGTTCAAATAACATGTAGGAATTTATTTCTTTTTTCTTCTAGATATTGATTGGATAATTTTTTTCCTCATTCATTGTTTCTTGTTAACTCAGAGGGATGGTGATTTGATACATCACTGGTTTGTAACTTTTACAGACATGTTTTCTATGCTGAAAAACTGCCTACTTTTACAATACTGTCCTAATTAATAAGTTCTGTTTTGTGTAGGCATAGTGATTACAGAGAGATGCAAGGCAGAGGAGAACTCCATCTCTTAGTATTAATACAACAATAATTTACTGATATAGATATGTGTATATAGAGAGATATGTATGTTCCTTGGTGGTTGACTTTTTATTTCTACTTTTTCTGCACTATGTGCACCTCCACAGTTGATGAGGCCACTAAATGCTCTCTAACTGGGAGGAAACACTTCAAACTGCTCTAGGTTAAAAGTAAAAAAATAATTTAAAAAAATCTCTTTACACAAAGTTTGAAAACAATGGAAATTAAACTCTGATTTGGATTACAATTCTGATATCCAAATGAGAAAGGGTCATAGTTGCAAGCACTGAAATCTGTAAATTATGTGCCTTTTGAGATAATCAGCTTACAAGTAAGGAGAGTCAGACACTGGTAATAGCACAAGACAATGCAGCACATGCTGCCACAGATGACCCACTATCAGCCATCTGGTTTATGCTGATGTGCTTCATTCCTTTCATAGATATGGGACAGGCTTTTTGGAAAAGAATTGTCTGTGGAAAATGACTGTGATATTTTCATATAGTTTTATGGAAATTAGACATTTAGAAGCAACCTGCACACCCATTTACTGAAGCATGTGAGGCATGCAAGTTCTGCCCAGTTTCTAGATGCACACCAGATGAGCAGCAATGGGTTTTGCACAAAGCCAGCCTGCAGTGTGACCACTGCATGTCTGCTGTCTCCAGGGCTCCCATACAGGCAGTTTTACACCTTCCCCTCCACAGTGCTTTAGTTCTTGCGCCTTTCAGCCCTTCTACTCATTTCCTCCTGTCTAAAAGCTACCACATGCCCTAATAAACATTTTATTTCTGCTTCCTCATGGGCTGGTTTGCCAACTGTTAGGTGATTTTTAGCTCATAGGCTGCTCACGTGTACTGAAATAGCACTGATGAATCTAAGGAAACACACTGAGGCAACAAAGCAAACAAAAAGATATCTGTCCAGTTTTAGGCAATATCTATCCTTGCAATGTGACTGTGCAGCAGCTTTCTAGGCATTTGGGTTAACCTAGTATGAACTGAACTGTATAAACCAGTTCAACTGGAAGCCAAGAGCATGGGGTAGAATTGTGAAAATAATCCCAGTCTGTGCCTTCAGTCCTGGGCTTGAAACTGGATAAGGTTTTCTCCACCTGGAGAAGATGGTGATTCACCTGAATTTATGAAGGCCAGCAAGAAGAGGCTCAGTAAGGGGTCAGAATATACAGTGGTGCAGGCTTTAGCCTGGGAAACCCAAGAGAAACAATGTGACTCTTTGAAAAGGACTGACAGAAGGTGGCCAGGCTTCACACAGGCACAGAGAGAATGGATGGTGATGTACTGAACAAGGGTCAGGTGAAAGTTCTGGACCCTCCATAGGTTCTTTAACAGGATTATCCAAACCTGCAAATGTTTGAATTTTAGCAGCGAGAATGCTCTGGAAGTACATGAAATATCTTCCTCCCCTAAAGCATGGTATAGATGAGGAAATATGGCCAAGTCAAAACTTGGATAATGCTGAAACTATTTCATTTGGAGGGGGGGGGGCAGGCATACAGCACACTGCCACATACCAATTAAAGTAATTATTACCTTACTATGTCTTTCTCACATTTCTCCCTCTCTTTGAACTGCTAACCATGGAAATATTTTTAAAAAAACCACAACTTTCTTTACTTGCAAGGTCCTCTACATCTGGGAATAACTGAGGCGTGGCATTAACACGCCTTTGATGGAAGAAAAGAGTATGGAGTAAAACTTCTGAAATGAATTTGTCACAAGGGATAAGTGCCATCAGAAAGAAAATGAGAAAGCACATCTTTCCCCCCCCCCCCCAACCACTGTGGATATTTTCTTTGCTTCTGGATTCTTTTTATATTGTAAATTAACCTGTACAGAACACAGTCTCTGTAGACAGAGATGCTCCATTGAGCTTTAGCTGCTTTATCTTTGTTTATTAATATTTATTTCATTATGTCTGTTTTAGATTTATTTTTTTCTAACTACACTAAGACTTTTCTTCATAGTAAATAACGCAGAGAATACTAAGATTGTCACTGTCTAAAGACATTCCAGGAATTTAACATTTTTGTGAGGTCTGATTGTTCTCTTGAATGCCTGTAAGTCTTTTTTCTCAGTAATTTTATTTGATTGCACAGAACTGATCTGAGGAGTAAAAAAATTCTAAAGGCATTAATACTATGCAATGAGATCCTCAAACAATGACATGTCAGTGAAAAAAGGCAGCCAATCAGTAACACTGCTAAGTATCACTAGCTCCAGGCTCAGCAGCAGAAGTGAAGAGTTTCTGATTCCCTTTCTTCTACATGAACCATCATCACGCCAAGTCTTGCATTTTTACAATTGACTATTAAATTCAACTAGGATTGTAAAATGGTTTTTGACTTCTAAGAAACTGTTAATTATGCCTAGTGAGAGGCTTGAGTGACACGAGGAATAAAATGGCCTAAATATGATTTTACAATACGAATAAATGACCTGAACTATGCAATTATGCACCTCTAGAAACCAGATACCCTGTTTCCAGGGAAGATGTGGGGAATGAAGTGGAATATTTCAATTGCTACAATTAAAGGCTTAGTATGTACCAGCCATGCCTCTAGCAATGAATGGTTCATTAAAAGGCTTAGAGAAAATTGTGTTTGTAGTGCATTTCCATGAAAATTATTAATTAAGAGTAATGACTAATTACACATTAATGCAAGTACAAAGAAAAGTATCTAAAGAGGCAAACACATAACTTCTTAGTTAGAAGGAAAAAGCAATCTGGATTTCTTCATAAGACTGTTAAAGCTGCATTTTGAAGTTAGTTGGATAGCAAACTATTGTGTGAACTCTTTATGGCACATAAATTAGGTTGTTGCTTTTTTGTAAGCTTTCTTTCACAGAGAAACATGTAAAACCAAATGATAATACTGGAATTGTAAACAGGAAGTATTTATTAGATGCAGGGAGGCTGATAAAGTGAGAGGAAATGTACCCTTACTTTTCAATATCTGGTGCCAAGAGAAAAACTGGGAAAGAG